>NW_026948741.1:0-42040 GCF_035770615.1 Melospiza melodia melodia | reverse complement strand
AATACGGCCGTAAAGCGCGACTGTCGTAAATACGGCCGTAAAGCGCGACTGCCGTAAATACGGCCGTAAAGCGCGACTGTCGTAAATACGGCCGTAAAGCGCGACTGCCGTAAATACGGCCGTAAAGCGCGACTGTCGTAAATACGGCCGTAAAGCGCGACTGTCGTAAATACGGCCGTAAAGCGCGACTGCCGTAAATACGGCCGTAAAGCGCGACTGCCGTAAATACGGCCGTAAAGCGCGACTGCCGTAAATACGGCCGTAAAGCGCGACTGCCGTAAACACGGCCGTAAAGCGCGACTGCCGTAAATACGGCCTGGAAGCGCGACTGCCGTAAACACGGCCGTAAAGCGCGACTGCCGTAAATACGGCCGTAAAGCGCGACTGCCGTAAATACGGCCGTAAAGCGCGACTGTCGTAAATACGGCCGTAAAGCGCGACTGCCGTAAATACGGCCGTAAAGCGCGACTGCCGTAAATACGGCCGTAAAGCGCGACTGCCGTAAATACGGCCGTAAAGCGCGACTGCCGTAAATACGGCCGTAAAGCGCGACTGCCGTAAATACGGCCGTAAAGCGCGACTGCCGTAAATACGGCCGTAAAGCGCGACTGCCGTAAATACGGCCGTAAAGCGCGACTGCCGTAAATACGGCCGTAAAGCGCGACTGCCGTAAATACGGCCGTAAAGCGCGACTGCCGTAAATACGGCCGTAAAGCGCGACTGTCGTAAATACGGCCGTAAAGCGCGACTGTCGTAAATACGGCCGTAAAGCGCGACTGTCGTAAATACGGCCGTAAAGCGCGACTGCCGTAAATACGGCCGTAAAGCGCGACTGCCGTAAATACGGCCGTAAAGCGCGACTGCCGTAAATACGGCCGTAAAGCGCGACTGCCGTAAATACGGCCGTAAAGCGCGACTGCCGTAAATACGGCCGTAAAGCGCGACTGCCGTAAATACGGCCGTAAAGCGCGACTGCCGTAAATACGGCCGTAAAGCGCGACTGCCGTAAATACGGCAGTAAATCGCGACTGTCGTAAATACGGCCGTAAAGCGCGACTGCCGTAAATACGGCCGTAAAGCGCGACTGTCGTAAATACGGCCGTAAAGCGCGACTGCCGTAAATACGGCCGTAAATCGCGACTGTCGTAAATACGGCCGTAAAGCGCGACTGCCGTAAATACGGCCGTAAAGCGCGACTGCCGTAAATACGGCCGTAAAGCGCGACTGCCGTAAATACGGCCGTAAAGCGCGACTGCCGTAAATACGGCCGTAAAGCGCGACTGTCGTAAATACGGCCGTAAATAGCGACTGTCGTAAATACGGCCGTAAAGCGCGACTGTCGTAAATACGGCCGTAAAGCGCGACTGCCGTAAATACGGCCGTAAAGCGCGACTGTCGTAAATACGGCCGTAAAGCGCGACTGCCGTAAATACGGCCGTAAAGCGCGACTGCCGTAAATACGGCCGTAAAGCGCGACTGCCGTAAATACGGCCGTAAAGCGCGACTGTCGTAAATACGGCCGTAAAGCGCGACTGTCGTAAATACGGCCGTAAAGCGCGACTGCCGTAAATACGGCCGTAAAGCGCGACTGTCGTAAATACGGCCGTAAAGCGCGACTGCCGTAAATACGGCCGTAAAGCGCGACTGCCGTAAATACGGCCGTAAATCGCGACTGCCGTAAATACGGCCGTAAAGCGCGACTGTCGTAAATACGGCCGTAAAGCGCGACTGTCGTAAATACGGCCGTAAAGCGCGACTGCCGTAAATACGGCCGTAAAGCGCGACTGTCGTAAATACGGCCGTAAAGCGCGACTGTCGTAAATACGGCCGTAAAGCGCGACTGTCGTAAATACGGCCGTAAAGCGCGACTGCCGTAAATACGGCCGTAAAGCGCGACTGCCGTAAATACGGCCGTAAATCGCGACTGTCGTAAATACGGCCGTAAAGCGCGACTGCCGTAAATACGGCCGTAAAGCGCGACTGCCGTAAATACGGCCGTAAAGCGCGACTGTCGTAAATACGGCCGTAAATCGCGACTGCCGTAAATACGGCCGTAAAGCGCGACTGTCGTAAATACGGCCGTAAAGCGCGACTGCCGTAAATACGGCCGTAAAGCGCGACTGCCGTAAATACGGCCGTAAAGCGCGACTGCCGTAAATACGGCCGTAAAGCGCGACTGTCGTAAATACGGCCGTAAAGCGCGACTGTCGTAAATACGGCCGTAAAGCGCGACTGCCGTAAATACGGCCGTAAAGCGCGACTGCCGTAAATACGGCCGTAAAGCGCGACTGCCGTAAATACGGCCGTAAAGCGCGACTGTCGTAAATACGGCCGTAAAGCGCGACTGCCGTAAATACGGCCGTAAAGCGCGACTGTCGTAAATACGGCCGTAAAGCGCGACTGCCGTAAATACGGCCGTAAAGCGCGACTGTCGTAAATACGGCCGTAAAGCGCGACTGTCGTAAATACGGCCGTAAAGCGCGACTGTCGTAAATACGGCCGTAAAGCGCGACTGTCGTAAATACGGCCGTAAAGCGCGACTGTCGTAAATACGGCCGTAAAGCGCGACTGTCGTAAATACGGCCGTAAAGCGCGACTGTCGTAAATACGGCCGTAAAGCGCGACTGTCGTAAATACGGCCGTAAAGCGCGACTGTCGTAAATACGGCCGTAAAGCGCGACTGTCGTAAATACGGCCGTAAAGCGCGACTGCCGTAAATACGGCCGTAAAGCGCGACTGCCGTAAATACGGCCGTAAAGCGCGACTGCCGTAAATACGGCCGTAAAGCGCGACTGCCGTAAATACGGCCGTAAAGCGCGACTGTCGTAAATACGGCCGTAAAGCGCGACTGCCGTAAATACGGCCGTAAAGCGCGACTGCCGTAAATACGGCCGTAAAGCGCGACTGTCGTAAATACGGCCGTAAAGCGCGACTGCCGTAAATACGGCCGTAAAGCGCGACTGCCGTAAATACGGCCGTAAAGCGCGACTGCCGTAAATACGGCCGTAAAGCGCGACTGCCGTAAATACGGCCGTAAAGCGCGACTGTCGTAAATACGGCCGTAAAGCGCGACTGCCGTAAATACGGCCGTAAAGCGCGACTGCCGTAAATACGGCCGTAAAGCGCGACTGCCGTAAATACGGCCGTAAAGCGCGACTGTCGTAAATACGGCCGTAAAGCGCGACTGCCGTAAATACGGCCGTAAAGCGCGACTGCCGTAAATACGGCCGTAAAGCGCGACTGCCGTAAATACGGCCGTAAAGCGCGACTGCCGTAAATACGGCCGTAAAGCGCGACTGCCGTAAATACGGCCGTAAAGCGCGA
This sequence comes from Melospiza melodia melodia, assembly GCF_035770615.1. NCBI lineage: Eukaryota > Metazoa > Chordata > Aves > Passeriformes > Passerellidae > Melospiza > Melospiza melodia. The sequence goes on along the minus strand of NW_026948741.1, from coordinate 38,716 downwards.
CTGCCGTAAATACGGCCGTAAAGCGCGACTGCCGTAAATACGGCCGTAAAGCGCGACTGCCGTAAATACGGCCGTAAAGCGCGACTGCCGTAAATACGGCCGTAAAGCGCGACTGTCGTAAATACGGCCGTAAAGCGCGACTGCCGTAAATACGGCCGTAAATCGCGACTGTCGTAAATACGGCCGTAAAGCGCGACTGCCGTAAATACGGCCGTAAATCGCGACTGTCGTAAATACGGCCGTAAAGCGCGACTGCCGTAAATACGGCCGTAAAGCGCGACTGTCGTAAATACGGCCGTAAAGCGCGACTGCCGTAAATACGGCCGTAAAGCGCGACTGTCGTAAATACGGCCGTAAAGCGCGACTGCCGTAAATACGGCCGTAAAGCGCGACTGTCGTAAATACGGCCGTAAAGCGCGACTGTCGTAAATACGGCCGTAAAGCGCGACTGTCGTAAATACGGCCGTAAAACGCGACTGTCGTAAATACGGCCGTAAAGCGCGACTGCCGTAAATACGGCCGTAAAGCGCGACTGCCGTAAATACGGCCGTAAAGCGCGACTGTCGTAAATACGGCCGTAAAGCGCGACTGTCGTAAATACGGCCGTAAAGCGCGACTGTCGTAAATACGGCCGTAAAGCGCGACTGCCGTAAATACGGCCGTAAAGCGCGACTGCCGTAAATACGGCCGTAAATCGCGACTGTCGTAAATACGGCCGTAAAGCGCGACTGCCGTAAATACGGCCGTAAAGCGCGACTGCCGTAAATACGGCCGTAAAGCGCGACTGCCGTAAATACGGCCGTAAAGCGCGACAGTCGTAAATACGGCCGTAAAGCGCGACTGTCGTAAATACGGCCGTAAATCGCGACTGTCGTAAATACGGCCGTAAAGCGCGACTGTCGTAACTACGGCCGTAAATAGCGACTGTCGTAAATACGGCCGTAAAGCGCGACTGTCGTAAATACGGCCGTAAAGCGCGACTGTCGTAAATACGGCCGTAAAGCGCGACTGCCGTAAATACGGCCGTAAAGCGCGACTGCCGTAAATACGGCCGTAAAGCGCGACTGCCGTAAATACGGCCGTAAAGCGCGACTGTCGTAAATACGGCCGTAAAGCGCGACTGCCGTAAATACGGCCGTAAAGCGCGACTGCCGTAAATACGGCCGTAAAGCCCGACTGCCGTAAATACGGCCGTAAAGCCCGACTGTCGTAAATACGGCCGTAAAGCGCGACTGCCGTAAATACGGCCGTAAAGCGCGACTGCCGTAAATACGGCCGTAAAGCGCGACTGCCGTAAATACGGCCGTAAATCGCGACTGTCGTAAATACGGCCGTAAAGCGAGACTGTCGTAAATACGGCCGTAAAGCGCGACTGCCGTAAATACGGCCGTAAAGCGCGACTGCCGTAAATACGGCCGTAAAGCGCGACTGTCGTAAATACGGCCGTAAAGCGCGACTGCCGTAAATACGGCCGTAAAGCGCGACTGCCGTAAATACGGCCGTAAAGCGCGACTGCCGTAAATACGGCCGTAAAGCGCGACTGCCGTAAATACGGCCGTAAAGCGCGACTGTCGTAAATACGGCCGTAAAGCGCGACTGCCGTAAATACGGCCGTAAAGCGCGACTGTCGTAAATACGGCCGTAAAGCGCGACTGCCGTAAATACGGCCGTAAAGCGCGACTGCCGTAAATACGGCCGTAAATCGCGACTGTCGTAAATACGGCCGTAAAGCGCGACTGCCGTAAATACGGCCGTAAAGCGCGACTGTCGTAAATACGGCCGTAAAGCGCGACTGCCGTAAATACGGCCGTAAATCGCGACTGTCGTAAATACGGCCGTAAAGCGCGACTGCCGTAAATACGGCCGTAAAGCGCGACTGCCGTAAATACGGCCGTAAAGCGCGACTGCCGTAAATACGGCCGTAAAGCGCGACTGTCGTAAATACGGCCGTAAAGCGCGACTGTCGTAAATACGGCCGTAAAGCGCGACTGCCGTAAATACGGCCGTAAAGCGCGACTGCCGTAAATACGGCCGTAAAGCGCGACTGCCGTAAATACGGCCGTAAAGCGCGACTGTCGTAAATACGGCCGTAAAGCGCGACTGCCGTAAATACGGCCGTAAAGCGCGACTGCCGTAAATACGGCCGTAAAGCGCGACTGCCGTAAATACGGCCGTAAAGCGCGACTGCCGTAAATACGGCCGTAAAGCGCGACTGCCGTAAATACGGCCGTAAAGCGCGACAGTCGTAAATACGGCCGTAAAGCGCGACTGTCGTAAATACGGCCGTAAATCGCGAATGTCGTAAATACGGCCGTAAAGCGCGACTGTCGTAACTACGGCCGTAAAGCGCGACTGTCGTAAATACGGCCGTAAAGCGCGACTGTCGTAAATACGGCCGTAAAGCGCGACTGCCGTAAATACGGCCGTAAAGCGCGACTGTCGTAAATACGGCCGTAAATCGCGACTGCCGTAAATACGGCCGTAAAGCGCGACTGCCGTAAATACGGCCGTAAAGCGCGACTGCCGTAAATACGGCCGTAAAGCGCGACTGCCGTAAATACGGCCGTAAAGCGCGACTGCCGTAAATACGGCCGTAAAGCGCGACTGTCGTAAATACGGCCGTAAAGCGCGACTGTCGTAAATACGGCCGTAAATCGCGACTGTCGTAAATACGGCCGTAAAGCGCGACTGCCGTAAATACGGCCGTAAAGCGCGACTGCCGTAAATACGGCCGTAAATCGCGACTGCCGTAAATACGGCCGTAAAGCGCGACTGTCGTAAATACGGCCGTAAAGCGCGACTGTCGTAAATACGGCCGTAAATCGCGACTGTCGTAAATACGGCCGTAAAGCGCGACTGTCGTAAATACGGCCGTAAAGCGCGACTGTCGTAAATACGGCCGTAAAGCGCGACTGCCGTAAATACGGCCGTAAAGCGCGACTGTCGTAAATACGGCCGTAAAGCGCGACTGTCGTAAATACGGCCGTAAATAGCGACTGTCGTAAATACGGCCGTAAATCGCGACTGTCGTAAATACGGCCGTAAAGCGCGACTGCCGTAAATACGGCCGTAAATCGCGACTGCCGTAAATACGGCCGTAAAGCGCGACTGCCGTAAATACGGCCGTAAAGCGCGACTGCCGTAAATACGGCCGTAAAGCGCGACTGCCGTAAATACGGCCGTAAAGCGCGACTGTCGCAAATACGGCCGTAAAGCGCGACTGTCGTAAATACGGCCGTAAAGCGCGACTGCCGTAAATACGGCCGTAAAGCGCGACTGCCGTAAATACGGCCGTAAAGCGCGACTGTTGTAAATACGGCCGTAAATAGCGACTGTCGTAAATACGGCCGTAAAGCGCGACTGTCGTAAATACGGCCGTAAAGCGCGACTGCCGTAAATACGGCCGTAAAGCGCGACTGCCGTAAATACGGCCGTAAATCGCGACTGCCGTAAATACGGCCGTAAAGCGCGACTGTCGTAAATACGGCCGTAAATCGCGACTGCCGTAAATACGGCCGTAAAGCGCGACTGCCGTAAATACGGCCGTAAAGCGCGACTGTCGTAAATACGGCCGTAAATAGCGACTGTCGTAAATACGGCCGTAAAGCGCGACTGTCGTAAATACGGCCGTAAAGCGCGACTGTCGTAAATACGGCCGTAAAGCGCGACTGTCGTAAATACGGCCGTAAAGCGCGACTGCCGTAAATACGGCCGTAAAGCGCGACTGCCGTAAATACGGCCGTAAAGCGTGACTGCCGTAAATAGGGCCGTAAATAGCGACTGTCGTAAATACGGCCGTAAAGCGCGACTGTCGTAAATACGGCCGTAAAGCGCGACTGTCGTAAATACGGCCGTAAAGCGCGACTGCCGTAAATACGGCCGTAAAGCGCGACTGTCGTAAATACGGCCGTAAAGCGCGACTGTCGCAAATACGGCCGTAAAGCGCGACTGTCGTAAATACGGCCGTAAAGCGCGACTGTTGTAAATACGGCCGTAAAGCGCGACTGCCGTAAATACGGCCGTAAAGCGCGACTGTCGCAAATACGGCCGTAAAGCGCGACTGTCGTAAATACGGCCGTAAAGCGCGACTGCCGTAAATACGGCCGTAAAGCGCGACTGCCGTAAATACGGCCGTAAAGCGCGACTGTCGTAAATACGGCCGTAAAGCGCGACTGCCGTAAATACGGCCGTAAATAGCGACTGTCGTAAATACGGCCGCAAAGCGCGACTGTCGTAAATACGGCCGTAAAGCGCGACTGCCGTAAATACGGCCGTAAAGCGCGACTGCCGTAAATACGGCCGTAAAGCGCGACTGCCGTAAATACGGCCGTAAATCGCGACTGCCGTAAATACGGCCGTAAAGCGCGACTGTCGTAAATACGGCCGTAAAGCGCGACTGTCGTAAATACGGCCGTAAATCGCGACTGTCGTAAATACGGCCGTAAAGCGCGACTGTCGTAAATACGGCCGTAAATCACGACTGCCGTAAATACGGCCGTAAAGCGCGACTGCCGTAAATACGGCCGTAAAGCGCGACTGTCGTAAATACGGCCGTAAAGCGCGACTGTCGTAAATACGGCCGTAAATAGCGACTGTCGTAAATACGGCCGTAAAGCGCGACTGTCGTAAATACGGCCGTAAAGCGCGACTGTCGTAAATACGGCCGTAAAGCGCGACTGTCGTAAATACGGCCGTAAAGCGCGACTGCCGTAAATACGGCCGTAAAGCGCGACTGCCGTAAATACGGCCGTAAAGCGCGACTGTCGTAAATACGGCCGTAAAGCGCGACTGCCGTAAATACGGCCGTAAAGCGCGACTGCCGTAAACACGGCCGTAAAGGGCGACTGCCGTAAATACGGCCTGGAAGCGCGACTGCCGTAAACACGGCCGTAAAGCGCGACTGCCGTAAATACGGCCGTAAAGCGCGACTGCCGTAAATACGGCCGTAAAGCGCGACTGTCGTAAATACGGCCGTAAAGCGCGACTGCCGTAAATACGGCCGTAAAGCGCGACTGTCGTAAATACGGCCGTAAAGCGCGACTGTCGCAAATACGGCCGTAAAGCGCGACTGTCGTAAATACGGCCGTAAAGCGCGACTGTTGTAAATACGGCCGTAAAGCGCGACTGCCGTAAATACGGCCGTAAAGCGCGACTGTCGCAAATACGGCCGTAAAGCGCGACTGTCGTAAATACGGCCGTAAAGCGCGACTGCCGTAAATACGGCCGTAAAGCGCGACTGCCGTAAATACGGCCGTAAAGCGCGACTGTCGTAAATACGGCCGTAAAGCGCGACTGCCGTAAATACGGCCGTAAATAGCGACTGTCGTAAATACGGCCGCAAAGCGCGACTGTCGTAAATACGGCCGTAAAGCGCGACTGCCGTAAATACGGCCGTAAAGCGCGACTGCCGTAAATACGGCCGTAAAGCGCGACTGCCGTAAATACGGCCGTAAATCGCGACTGCCGTAAATACGGCCGTAAAGCGCGACTGTCGTAAATACGGCCGTAAAGCGCGACTGTCGTAAATACGGCCGTAAATCGCGACTGTCGTAAATACGGCCGTAAAGCGCGACTGCCGTAAATACGGCCGTAAAGCGCGACTGTCGTAAATACGGCCGTAAAGCGCGACTGTCGTAAATACGGCCGTAAAGCGCGACTGTCGTAAATACGGCCGTAAAGCGCGACTGTCGTAAATACGGCCGAAAAGCGCGACTGTCGTAAATACGGCCGTAAAGCGCGACTGCCGTAAATACGGCCGTAAAGCGCGACTGTCGTAAATACGGCCGTAAATCGCGACTGTCGTAAATACGGCCGTAAAGCGCGACTGCCGTAAATACGGCCGTAAAGCGCGACTGCCGTAAATAGGGCCGTAAAGCGCGACTGCCGTAAATACGGCCGTAAAGCGCGACTGCCGTAAATACGGCCGTAAAGCGCGACTGTCGTAAATACGGCCGTAAAGCGCGACTGCCGTAAATACGGCCGTAAATCGCGACTGCCGTAAATACGGCCGTAAAGCGCGACTGCCGTAAATACGGCCGTAAATCGCGACTGCCGTAAATACGGCCGTAAAGCGCGACTGTCGTAAATACGGCCGAAAAGCGCGACTGTCGTAAATACGGCCGTAAAGCGCGACTGCCGTAAATACGGCCGTAAAGCGCGACTGTCGTAAATACGGCCGTAAAGCGCGACTGTCGTAAATACGGCCGTAAAAGCGCGACTGCCGTAAATACGGCCGTAAAGCGCGACTGCCGTAAATACGGCCGTAAAGCGCGACTGCCGTAAATACGGCCGTAAATCGCGACTGTCGTAAATACGGCCGTAAAGCGCGACTGCCGTAAATACGGCCGTAAAGCGCGACTGCCGTAAATACGGCCGTAAAGCGCGACTGCCGTAAATACGGCCGTAAATCGCGACTGCCGTAAATACGGCCGTAAAGCGCGACTGTCGTAAATACGGCCGTAAAGCGCGACTGCCGTAAATACGGCCGAAAAGCGCGACTGCCGTAAATACGGCCGTAAAGCGCGACTGCCGTAAATACGGCCGTAAAGCGCGACTGTCGTAAATACGGCCGTAAAGCGCGACTGTCGTAAATACGGCCGTAAATCGCGACTGCCGTAAATACGGCCGTAAAGCGCGACTGTCGTAAATACGGCCGTAAAGCGCGACTGTCGTAAATACGGCCGTAAAGCGCGACTGTCGTAAATACGGCCGTAAAGCGCGACTGTCGTAAATACGGCCGAAAAGCGCGACTGTCGTAAATACGGCCGTAAAGCGCGACTGCCGTAAATACGGCCGTAAAGCGCGACTGTCGTAAATACGGCCGTAAATCGCGACTGTCGTAAATACGGCCGTAAAGCGCGACTGCCGTAAATACGGCCGTAAAGCGCGACTGCCGTAAATAGGGCCGTAAAGCGCGACTGCCGTAAATACGGCCGTAAAGCGCGACTGCCGTAAATACGGCCGTAAAGCGCGACTGTCGTAAATACGGCCGTAAAGCGCGACTGCCGTAAATACGGCCGTTAAATCGCGACTGCCGTAAATACGGCCGTAAAGCGCGACTGCCGTAAATACGGCCGTAAATCGCGACTGCCGTAAATACGGCCGTAAAGCGCGACTGTCGTAAATACGGCCGAAAAGCGCGACTGTCGTAAATACGGCCGTAAAGCGCGACTGCCGTAAATACGGCCGTAAAGCGCGACTGTCGTAAATACGGCCGTAAAGCGCGACTGTCGTAAATACGGCCGTAAAGCGCGACTGTCGTAAATACGGCCGAAAAGCGCGACTGTCGTAAATACGGCCGTAAAGCGCGACTGCCGTAAATACGGCCGTAAAGCGCGACTGTCGTAAATACGGCCGTAAAGCGCGACTGCCGTAAATACGGCCGTAAAGCGCGACTGCCGTAAATACGGCCGTAAAGCGCGACTGCCGTAAATACGGCCGTAAATCGCGACTGCCGTAAATACGGCCGTAAAGCGCGACTGTCGTAAATACGGCCGTAAAGCGCGACTGCCGTAAATACGGCCGAAAAGCGCGACTGCCGTAAATACGGCCGTAAAGCGCGACTGCCGTAAATACGGCCGTAAAGCGCGACTGTCGTAAATACGGCCGTAAAGCGCGACTGTCGTAAATACGGCCGTAAAGCGCGACTGCCGTAAATACGGCCGTAAAGCGCGACTGCCGTAAATACGGCCGTAAAGCGCGACTGCCGTAAATACGGCCGTAAAGCGCGACTGCCGTAAATACGGCCGTAAAGCGCGACTGCCGTAAATACGGCCGTAAAGCGCGACTGCCGTAAATACGGCCGTAAAGCGCGACTGTCGTAAATACGGCCGAAAAGCGCGACTGTCGTAAATACGGCCGTAAAGCGCGACTGTCGTAACTACGGCCGTAAAGCGCGACTGTCGTAAATACGGCCGTAAAGCGCGACTGTCGTAAATACGGCCGTAAAGCGCGACTGCCGTAAATACGGCCGTAAATCGCGACTGCCGTAAATACGGCCGTAAAGCGCGACTGCCGTAAATACGGCCGTAAAGCGCGACTGCCGTAAATACGGCCGTAAAGCGCGACTGTCGTAAATACGGCCGTAAAGCGCGACTGCCGTAAATACGGCCGTAAAGCGCGACTGTCGTAAATACGGCCGTAAATAGCGACTGTCGTAAATACGGCCGTAAAGCGCGACTGTCGTAAATACGGCCGTAAAGCGCGACTGTCGTAAATACGGCCGTAAAGCGCGACTGCCGTAAATACGGCCGTAAAGCGCGACTGTCGTAAATACGGCCGTAAATCGCGACTGCCGTAAATACGGCCGTAAAGCGCGACTGCCGTAAATACGGCCGTAAAGCGCGACTGCCGTAAATACGGCCGTAAAGCGCGACTGTCGTAAATACGGCCTTAAAGCGCGACTGCCGTAAATACGGCCGTAAAGCGCGACTGTCGTAAATACGGCCGTAAATCGCGACTGTCGTAAATACGGCCGTAAAGCGCGACTGCCGTAAATACGGCCGTAAAGCGCGACTGCCGTAAATACGGCCGTAAAGCGCGACTGTCGTAAATACGGCCGTAAAGCGCGACTGCCGTAAATACGGCCGTAAAGCGCGACTGCCGTAAATACGGCCGTAAAGCGCGACTGCCGTAAATACGGCCGTAAAGCGCGACTGTCGTAAATACGGCCGTAAAGCGCGACTGTCGTAAATACGGCCGTAAAGCGCGACTGTCGTAAATACGGCCGTAAAGCGCGACTGTCGTAAATACGGCCGTAAAGCGCGACTGCCGTAAATACGGCCGTAAAGCGCGACTGCCGTAAATACGGCCGTAAAGCGCGACTGCCGTAAATACGGCCGTAAAGCGCGACTGCCGTAAATACGGCCGTAAAGCGCGACTGTCGTAAATACGGCCGTAAAGCGCGACTGCCGTAAATACGGCCGTAAAGCGCGACTGTCGTAAATACGGCCGTAAATAGCGACTGTCGTAAATACGGCCGTAAAGCGCGACTGCCGTAAATACGGCCGTAAAGCGCGACTGTCGTAAATACGGCCGTAAATCGCGACTGCCGTAAATACGGCCGTAAAGCGCGACTGCCGTAAATACGGCCGTAAAGCGCGACTGCCGTAAATACGGCCGTAAAGCGCGACTGTCGTAAATACGGCCGTAAAGCGCGACTGCCGTAAATACGGCCGTAAAGCGCGACTGCCGTAAATACGGCCGTAAAGCGCGACTGCCGTAAATACGGCCGTAAATCGCGACTGCCGTAAATACGGCCGTAAAGCGCGACTGTCGTAAATACGGCCGTAAAGCGCGACTGTCGTAAATACGGCCGTAAAGCGCGACTGTCGTAAATACGGCCGTAAATAGCGACTGTCGTAAATACGGCCGTAAAGCGCGACTGTCGTAAATACGGCCGTAAAGCGCGACTGTCGTAAATACGGCCGTAAAGCGCGACTGCCGTAAATACGGCCGTAAATCGCGACTGTCGTAAATAAGGCCGTAAAGCGCGACTGCCGTAAATACGGCCGTAAAGCGCGACTGCCGTAAATACGGCCGTAAATCGCGACTGCCGTAAATACGGCCGTAAAGCGCGACTGTCGTAAATACGGCCGTAAAGCGCGACTGTCGTAAATACGGCCGTAAAGCGCGACTGTCGTAAATACGGCCGTAAATAGCGACTGTCGTAAATACGGCCGTAAAGCGCGACTGTCGTAAATACGGCCGTAAAGCGCGACTGTCGTAAATACGGCCGTAAAGCGCGACTGCCGTAAATACGGCCGTAAATCGCGACTGTCGTAAATACGGCCGTAAAGCGCGACTGTCGTAAATACGGCCGTAAAGCGCGACTGCCGTAAATACGGCCGTAAAGCGCGACTGCCGTAAATACGGCCGTAAAGCGCGACTGCCGTAAATACGGCCGTAAAGCGCGACTGTCGTAAATACGGCCGTAAAGCGCGACTGTCGTAAATACGGCCGTAAAGCGCGACTGTCGTAAATACGGCCGTAAAGCGCGACTGCCGTAAATACGGCCGTAAAGCGCGACTGTCGTAAATACGGCCGTAAATCGCGACTGTCCTAAATACGGCCGTAAAGCGCGACTGCCGTAAATACGGCCGTAAAGCGCGACTGCCGTAAATACGGCCGTAAAGCGCGACTGCCGTAAATACGGCCGTAAAGCCCGACTGTCGTAAATACGGCCGTAAAGCGCGACTGCCGTAAATACGGCCGTAAAGCGCGACTGCCGTAAATACGGCCGTAAAGCGCGACTGTCGTAAATACGGCCGTAAAGCGCGACTGCCGTAAATACGGCCGTAAAGCGCGACTGTCGTAAATACGGCCGTAAAGCGCGACTGTCGTAAATACGGCCGTAAAGCGCGACTGCCGTAAATACGGCCGTAAAGCGCGACTGTCGTAAATACGGCCGTAAAGCGCGACTGCCGTAAATACGGCCGTAAAGCGCGACTGCCGTAAATACGGCCGTAAAGCGCGACTGCCGTAAATACGGCCGTAAAGCGCGACTGTCGTAAATACGGCCGTAAAGCGCGACTGCCGGAAATACGGCCGTAAAGCGCGACTGCCGTAAATACGGCCGTAAAGCGCGACTGCCGTAAATACGGCCGTAAAGCGCGACTGCCGTAAATACGGCCGTAAAGCGCGACTGTCGTAAATACGGCCGTAAAGCGCGACTGTCGTAAATACGGCCGTAAAGCGCGACTGTCGTAAATACGGCCGTAAAGCGCGACTGTCGTAAATACGGCCGTAAAGCGCGACTGCCGTAAATACGGCCGTAAATCGCGACTGTCGTAAATACGGCCGTAAAGCGCGACTGCCGTAAATACGGCCGTAAAGCGCGACTGCCGTAAATACGGCCGTAAATCGCGACTGCCGTAAATACGGCCGTAAAGCGCGACTGTCGTAAATACGGCCGTAAAGCGCGACTGTCGTAAATACGGCCGTAAAGCGCGACTGTCGTAAATACGGCCGTAAATAGCGACTGTCGTAAATACGGCCGTAAAGCGCGACTGCCGTAAATACGGCCGTAAAGCGCGACTGCCGTAAATACGGCCGTAAAGCGCGACTGCCGTAAATACGGCCGTAAAGCGCGACTGCCGTAAATACGGCCGTAAAGCGCGACTGCCGTAAATACGGCCGTAAATCGCGACTGCCGTAAATACGGCCGTAAAGCGCGACTGTCGTAAATACGGCCGTAAAGCGCGACTGTCGTAAATACGGCCGTAAAGCGCGACTGTCGTAAATACGGCCGTAAAGCGCGACTGCCGTAAATACGGCCGTAAAGCGCGACTGTCGTAAATACGGCCGTAAAGCGCGACTGCCGTAAATACGGCCGTAAAGCGCGACTGCCGTAAATACGGCCGTAAAGCGCGACTGTCGTAAATACGGCCGTAAAGCGCGACTGTCGTAAATACGGCCGTAAATAGCGACTGTCGTAAATACGGCCGTAAAGCGCGACTGTCGTAAATACGGCCGTAAAGCGCGACTGCCGTAAATACGGCCGTAAAGCGCGACTGCCGTAAATACGGCCGTAAATCGCGACTGTCGTAAATACGGCCGTAAAGCGCGACTGCCGTAAATACGGCCGTAAAGCGCGACTGCTGTAAATACGGCCGTAAAGCGCGACTGCCGTAAATACGGCCGTAAATCGCGACTGCCGTAAATACGGCCGTAAAGCGCGACTGTCGTAAATACGGCCGTAAAGCGCGACTGTCGTAAATACGGCCGTAAAGCGCGACTGTCGTAAATACGGCCGTAAATAGCGACTGTCGTAAATACGGCCGTAAAGCGCGACTGCCGTAAATACGGCCGTAAAGCGCGACTGTCGTAAATACGGCCGTAAAGCGCGACTGTCGTAAATACGGCCGTAAAGCGCGACTGTCGTAAATACGGCCGTAAATAGCGACTGTCGTAAATACGGCCGTAAATCGCGACTGCCGTAAATACGGCCGTAAAGCGCGACTGTCGTAAATACGGCCGTAAATAGCGACTGTCGTAAATACGGCCGTAAATCGCGACTGCCGTAAATACGGCCGTAAAGCGCGACTGCCGTAAATACGGCCGTAAAGCGCGACTGTCGTAAATACGGCCGTAAAGCGCGACTGTCGTAAATACGGCCGTAAAGCGCGACTGCCGTAAATACGGCCGTAAAGCGCGACTGCCGTAAATACGGCCGTAAAGCGCGACTGCCGTAAATACGGCCGTAAATCGCGACTGCCGTAAATACGGCCGTAAAGCGCGACTGTCGTAAATACGGCCGTAAAGCGCGACTGTCGTAAATACGGCCGTAAAGCGCGACTGTCGTAAATACGGCCGTAAATAGCGACTGTCGTAAATACGGCCGTAAAGCGCGACTGCCGTAAATACGGCCGTAAAGCGCGACTGTCGTAAATACGGCCGTAAAGCGCGACTGTCGTAAATACGGCCGTAAAGCGCGACTGTCGTAAATACGGCCGTAAATAGCGACTGTCGTAAATACGGCCGTAAATCGCGACTGCCGTAAATACGGCCGTAAAGCGCGACTGTCGTAAATACGGCCGTAAAGCGCGACTGTCGTAAATACGGCCGTAAAGCGCGACTGCCGTAAATACGGCCGTAAAGCGCGACTGTCGTAAATACGGCCGTAAAGCGCGACTGCCGTAAATACGGCCGTAAAGCGCGACTGTCGTAAATACGGCCGTAAATCGCGACTGTCGTAAATACGGCCGTAAAGCGCGACTGCCGTAAATACGGCCGTAAAGCGCGACTGTCGTAAATACGGCCGTAAAGCGCGACTGTCGTAAATACGGCCGTAAAGCGCGACTGCCGTAAATACGGCCGTAAAGCGCGACTGCCGTAAATACGGCCGTAAAGCGCGACTGCCGTAAATACGGCCGTAAATCGCGACTGCCGTAAATACGGCCGTAAAGCGCGACTGTCGTAAATACGGCCGTAAAGCGCGACTGTCGTAAATACGGCCGAAAAGCGCGACTGTCGTAAATACGGCCGTAAAGCGCGACTGCCGTAAATACGGCCGTAAAGCGCGACTGTCGTAAATACGGCCGTAAAGCGCGACTGCCGTAAATACGGCCGTAAAGCGCGACTGTCGTAAATACGGCCGTAAATCGCGACTGTCGTAAATACGGCCGTAAAGCGCGACTGCCGTAAATACGGCCGTAAAGCGCGACTGCCGTAAATACGGCCGTAAAGCGCGACTGCCGTAAATACGGCCGTAAATCGCGACTGCCGTAAATACGGCCGTAAAGCGCGACTGTCGTAAATACGGCCGTAAATAGCGACTGTCGTAAATACGGCCGTAAAGCGCGACTGTCGTAAATACGGCCGTAAAGCGCGACTGCCGTAAATACGGCCGTAAAGCGCGACTGCCGTAAATACGGCCGTAAATCGCGACTGCCGTAAATACGGCCGTAAAGCGCGACTGCCGTAAATACGGCCGTAAAGCGCGACTGCCGTAAATACGGCCGTAAAGCGCGACTGCCGTAAATACGGCCGTAAAGCGCGACTGTCGTAAATACGGCCGTAAAGCGCGACTGTCGTAAATACGGCCGTAAAGCGCGACTGTCGTAAATACGGCCGTAAATAGCGACTGTCGTAAATACGGCCGTAAAGCGCGACTGTCGTAAATACGGCCGTAAAGCGCGACTGTCGTAAATACGGCCGTAAAGCGCGACTGTCGTAAATACGGCCGTAAAGCGCGACTGCCGTAAATACGGCCGTAAAGCGCGACTGTCGTAAATACGGCCGTAAAGCGCGACTGTCGTAAATACGGCCGTAAAGCGCGACTGCCGTAAATACGGCCGTAAAGCGCGACTGTCGTAAATACGGCCGTAAAGCGCGACTGCCGTAAATACGGCCGTAAATAGCGACTGTCGTAAATACGGCCGTAAAGCGCGACTGTCGTAAATACGGCCGTAAAGCGCGACTGTCGTAAATACGGCCGTAAAGCGCGACTTCCGTAAATACGGCCGTAAAGCGCGACTGCCGTAAATACGGCCGTAAAGCGCGACTGTCGTAAATACGGCCGTAAAGCGCGACTGTCGTAAATACGGCCGTAAATCGCGACTGTCGTAAATACGGCCGTAAAGCGCGACTGCCGTAAATACGGCCGTAAAGCGCGACTGCCGTAAATACGGCCGTAAAGCGCGACTGTCGTAAATACGGCCGTAAAGCGCGACTGTCGTAAATACGGCCGTAAAGCGCGACTGTCGTAAATACGGCCGTAAAGCGCGACTGCCGTAAATACGGCCGTAAAGCGCGACTGCCGTAAATACGGCCGTAAAGCGCGACTGCCGTAAATACGGCCGTAAAGAGCGACTGCCGTAAATACGGCCGTAAAGCGCGACTGCCGTAAATACGGCCGTAAAGCGCGACTGTCGTAAATACGGCCGTAAATCGCGACTGTCGTAAATACGGCCGTAAATAGCGACTGTCGTAAATACGGCCGTAAAGCGCGACTGTCGTAAATACGGCCGTAAAGCGCGACTGTCGTAAATACGGCCGTAAAGCGCGACTGCCGTAAATACGGCCGTAAAGCGCGACTGCCGTAAATACGGCCGTAAAGCGCGACTGTCGTAAATACGGCCGTAAAGCGCGACTGTCGTAAATACGGCCGTAAATCGCGACTGCCGTAAATACGGCCGTAAAGCGCGACTGCCGTAAATACGGCCGTAAAGCGCGACTGCCGTAAATACGGCCGTAAAGCGCGACTGCCGTAAATACGGCCGTAAAGCGCGACTGTCGTAAATACGGCCGTAAAGCGCGACTGCCGTAAATACGGCCGTAAAGCGCGACTGCCGTAAATACGGCCGTAAAGCGCGACTGCCGTAAATACGGCCGTAAAGCGCGACTGCCGTAAATACGGCCGTAAAGAGCGACTGCCGTAAATACGGTTGTAAAGCGCGACTGCCGTAAATACGGCCGTAAAGCGCGACTGTCGTAAATACGGCCGTAAAGCGCGACTGACGTAAATACGGCCGTAAAGCGCGACTGCCGTAAATACGGCCGTAAAGCGCGACTGCCGTAAATACGGCCGTAAAGCGCGACTGCCGTAAATACGGCCGTAAAGCGCGACTGCCGTAAATACGGCCGTAAAGCGCGACTGTCGTAAATACGGCCGTAAAGCGCGACTGTCGTAAATACGGCCGTAAATCGCGACTGTCGTAAATACGGCCGTAAAGCGCGACTGTCGTAAATACGGCCGTAAAGCGCGACTGTCGTAAATACGGCCGTAAAGCGCGACTGCCGTAAATACGGCCGTAAAGCGCGACTGCCGTAAATACGGCCGTAAAGCGCGACTGTCGTAAATACGGCCGTAAAGCGCGACTGCCGTAAATACGGCCGTAAAGCGCGACTGTCGTAACTACGGCCGTAAAGCGCGACTGTCGTAAAAGGTGCCGTAAAGCGCGACTGTCGTAAAAGGTGCCGTAAAGCGCGACTGTCGTAAATACGGCCGTAAAGCGCGACTGTCGTAAAAGGTGCCGTAAAGCGCGACTGTCGTAAATACGGCCGTAAAGCGCGACTGCCGTAAATACGGCCGTAAAGCGCGACTGTCGTAAATACGGCCGTAAAGCGCGACTGTCGTAAATACGGCCGTAAAGCGCGACTGCCGTAAATACGGCCGTAAAGCGCGACTGTCGTAAATACGGCCGTAAAGCGCGACTGCCGTAAATACGGCCGTAAAGCGCGACTGTCGTAAATACGGCGGTAAATCGCGACTGTCGTAAATACGGCCGTAAAGCGCGACTGCCGTAAATACGGCCGTAAAGCGCGACTGTCGTAAATACGGCCGTAAAGCGCGACTGCCGTAAATACGGCCGTAAAGCGCGACTGTCGTAAATACGGCCGTAAAGCGCGACTGTCGTAAATACGGCCGTAAAGCGCGACTGCCGTAAATACGGCCGTAAAGCGCGACTGCCGTAAATACGGCCGTAAAGCGCGACTGTCGTAAATACGGCCGTAAAGCGCGACTGCCGTAAATACGGCCGTAAAGCGCGACTGTCGTAAATACGGCCGTAAAGCGCGACTGTCGTAAATACGGCCGTAAAGCGCGACTGTCGTAAATACGGCCGTAAAGCGCGACTGTCGTAAATACGGCCGAAAAGCGCGACTGTCCTAAATACGGCCGTAAATCGCGACTGTCGTAAATACGGCCGTAAATAGCGACTGTCGTAAATACGGCCGTAAAGCGCGACTGTCGTAAATACGGCCGTAAAGCGCGACTGCCGTAAATACGGCCGTAAAGCGCGACTGTCGTAAATACGGCCGTAAAGCGCGACTGCCGGAAATACGGCCGTAAAGCGCGACTGTCGTAAATACGGCCGTAAAGCGCGACTGCCGTAAATACGGCCGTAAATCGCGACTGTCGTAAAAGGTGCCGTAAAGCGCGACTGTCGTAAAGACTGCCGTAAAGCGCGACTGTCGTAAAAGGTGCCGTAAAGCGCGACTGTCGTAAATACGGCCGTAAATCGCGACTGTCGTAAAAGGTGCCGTGAAGCGCGACTGTCGTAAATACGGCCGTAAAGCGCGACTGTCGTAAATACGGCCGTAAAGCGCGACTGCCGTAAATACGGCCGTAAAGCGCGACTGTCGTAAATACTGCCGTAAACGCGACTGTCGTAAAAGGTGCCGTAAAGCGCGACTGCCGTAAATACGGCCGTAAAGCGCGACTGTCGTAAATACTGCCGTAAAGCGCGACTGTAGTAAATACGGCCGTAAAGCGCGACTGTCGTAAAAGGTGCCGTAAAGCGCGACTGTCGTAAATACGGCCGTAAAGCGCGACTGTCGTAAATACGGCCGTAAAGCGCGACTGTCGTAAAAGGTGCCGTAAAGCGCGACTGTCGTAAATACGGCCTTAAATCGCGACTGTCGTAAAAGGTGCCGTAAAGCGCGACTGTCGTAAATACGGCCGTAAAGCGCGACTGTCGTAAATACGGCCGTAAAGCGCGACTGTCATAAAAGGTGCCGTAGAGAGCGACTGTCGTAGATACGGCCGTAAAGCGCGACTGTCGTAAAAGGTGCCGTAAAGCGCGACTATCGTAAGTACGGCCGTAAAGCGCGACTGTCGTAAAGACGGCCGTAAAGCGCGACTGTCGTAAAAGGTGCCGTAAAGCGCGACTGTCGTAAATATGGCCGTAAATCGCGACTGTCGTAAAAGGTGCCGTAAAGCGCGACTGTCGTAAATACGGCCGTAAAGCGCGACTGCCGTAAATACGGCCGTAAAGCGCGACTGTCGTAAATACTGCCGTAAAGCGCAACTGTCGTAAAAGGTGCCGTAAAGCGCGACTGCCGTAAATACGGCCGTAAAGCGCGACTGTCGTAAAAGGTGCCGTAAAGCGCGACCGTCGTAAAAGGTGCCGTAAAGCGCGACTGTCGTAAATACGGCCGTAAATCGCGACTGTCGTAAAAGGTGTCGTAAAGCGCGACTATCGTAAATACTGCCGTAAAGCGCGACTGTCGTAAAAGGTGCCGTAAAGCGCGACTGTCGTAAAAGGTGCCGTAAAGCGCGACTATCGTAAATACGGCCGTAAAGCGCGACTGTCGTAAAGACGGCCGTAAAGCGCGACTGTCGTAAATACGGCCGTAAAGCGCGAGTGTCGTAAATACGGCCGTAAAGCGCGACTGTCGTAAAGACGGCCGTAAAGCGCGACTGTCGTAAATACGGCCGTAAAGCGCGACTGTCGTAAATACGGCCGTAAAGCGCGGCTGTCGTAAATACGGCCGTAAATCGCGACTGTCGTAAAAGGTGCCGTAAAGCGCGACTGTCGTAAATACGGCCGTAAAGCGCGACTGTCGTAAATACGGCCGTAAAGCGCGACTGTCGTAAATACGGCCGTAAATCGCGACTGTCGTAAATACGGCCGTAAAGCGCGACTGCCGTAAATACGGCCGTAAAGCGCGACTGCCGTAAATACGGCCGTAAATCGCGACTGTCGTAAATACGGCCGTAAAGCGCGACTGCCGTAAATACGGCCGTAAAGCGCGACTGCCGTAAATACGGCCGTAAAGCGCGACTGCCGTAAATACGGCCGTAAAGCGACACAGTCGTAAATACGGCCGTAAAGCGCGACTGTCGTAAATACGGCCGTAAATCGCGACTGTCGTAAATACGGCCGTAAAGCGCGACTGTCGTAACTACGGCCGTAAAGCGCGACTGTCGTAAATACGGCCGTAAAGCGCGACTGTCGTAAATACGGCCGTAAAGCGCGACTGTCGTAAATACGGCCGTAAAGCGCGACTGCCGTAAATACGGCCGTAAAGCGCGACTGCCGTAAATACGGCCGTAAAGCGCGACTGTCGTAAATACGGCCGTAAAGCGCGACTGTCGTAAAAGGTGCCGTAAAGCGCGACTGTCGTAAAAGGTGCCGTAAAGCCCGACTGTCGTAAAAGGTGCCGTAAAGCGCGACTGTCGTAAATACGGCCGTAAAGCGCGACTGTCGTAAATACGGCCGTAAAGCGCGACTGTCGTAAATACGGCCGTAAAGCGCGACTGTCGTAAAAGGTGCCGTAAAGCGCGACTGTCGTAAATACGGCCGTAAAGCGCGACTGTCGTAAATACGGCCGTAAAGCGCGACTGTCGTAAATACTGCCGTAAAGCGCGACTGTCGTAAATACGGCCGTAAAGCGCGACTGTCGTAAATACGGCCGTAAAGCGCGACTGTCGTAAATACTGCCGTAAAGCGCGACTGTCGTAAATACGGCCGTAAAGCGCGACTGTCGTAAAAGGTGCCGTAAAGCGCGACTGTCGTAAATACGGCCGTAAAGCGCGACTGCCGTAAATACGGCCGTAAAGCGCGACTGTCGTAAATACGGCCGTAAAGCGCGACTGCCGTAAATACGGCCGTAAATCGCGACTGTCGTAAAAGGTGCCGTAAAGCGCGACTGTCGTAAAGACTGCCGTAAAGCGCGACTGTCGTAAAAGGTGCCGTAAAGCGCGACTGTCGTAAATACGGCCGTAAAGCGCGACTGTCGTAAATACGGCCGTAAAGCGCGACTGTCGTAAATACGGCCGTAAAGCGCGACTGTCGTAAAGACGGCCGTAAAGCGCGACTGTCGTAAATACGGCCGTAAAGCGCGACTGTCGTAAATAGGGCCGTAAAGCGCGGCTGTCGTAAATACGGCCGTAAATCGCGACTGTCGTACAAGGTGCCGTAAAGCGCGACTGTCGTAAATACGGCCGTAAAGCGCGACTGTCGTAAATACTGCCGTAAAGCGCGACTGTCGTAAATACGGCCGTAAAGCGCGACTGCCGTAAATACGGCCGTAAAGCGCGACTGTCCTAAAAGGTGCCGTAAAGCGCGACTGTCGTAAATACGGCCGTAAAGCGCGACTGTCGTAAATACGGCCGTAAAGCGCGACTGTCATAAAAGGTGCCGTAGAGCGCGACTGTCGTAAATACGGCCGTAAAGCGCGACTGTCGTAAATACTGCCGTAAAGCGCGACTGTCGTAAATACGGCCGTAAAGCGCGACTGTCGTAAATACGGCCGTAAAGCGCGACTGTCGTAAAAGGTGCCGTAAAGCGCGACTGTCGTAAATACGGCCGTAAATCGCGACTGTCGTAAAAGGTGCCGTAAAGCGCGACTGTCGTAAATACGGCCGTAAAGCGCGACTGCCGTAAATACGGCCGTAAACCGCGACTGTCGTAAATACTGCCGTAAAGCGCGACTGTCGTAAAAGGTGCCGTAAAGCGCGACTGCCGTAAATACGGCCGTAAAGCGCGACTGTCGTAAAAGGTGCCGTAAAGCGCGACCGTCGTAAAAGGTGCCGTAAAGCGCGACTGTCGTAAATACGGCCGTAAATCGCGACTGTCGTAAAAGGTGCCGTAAAGCGCGACTATCGTAAATACTGCCGAAAAGCGCGACTGTCGTAAAAGGTGCCGTAAAGCGCGACTATCGTAAATACGGCCGTAAAGCGCGACTGTCGTAAATACGGCCGTAAAGCGCGACTGTCGTAAAGACGGCCGTAAAGCGCGACTGTCGTAAATACGGCCGTAAAGCGCGACTGTCGTAAATACGGCCGTAAAGCGCGGCTGTCGTAAATACGGCCGTAAATCGCGACTGTCGTAAAAGGTGCCGTAAAGCGCGACTGTCGTAAATACGGCCGTAAAGCGCGACTGCCGTAAATACGGCCGTAAAGCGCGACTGTCGTAAAAGGTGCCGTAAAGCGCGACTGTCGTAAATACTGCCGTAAAGCGCGACTGTCGTAAAAGGTGCCGTAAAGCACGACTGTCGTAAATACGGCCGTAAAGCGCGACTGTCGTAAATACGGCCGTAAAGCGCGACTGTCGTAAAAGGTGCCGTAAAGCGCGGCTGTCGTAAATACGGCCGTAAAGCGCGACTGTCGTAAATACGGCCGTAAAGCGCGACTGCCGTAAATACGGCCGTAAAGCGCGACTGCCGTAAATACGGCCGTAAAGCGCGACTGTCGTAAATACGGCCGTAAAGCGCGACTGCCGTAAATACGGCCGTAAAGCGCGACTGTCGTAAATACGGCCGTAAAGCGCGACTGTCGTAAAAGGTGCCGTAAAGCGCGACTGTCGTAAAAGGTGCCGTAAAGCACGACTGTCGTAACTACGGCCGTAAAGCGCGACTGTCGTAAATACGGCCGTAAAGCGCGACTGTCGTAAATACGGCCGTAAAGCGCGACTGTCGTAAAAGGTGCCGTAAAGCGCGACTGTCGTAAATACGGCCGTAAAGCGCGACTGTCGTAAATACGGCCGTAAAGCGCGACTGTCGCAAATACGGCCGTAAAGCGCGACTGTCGTAAAAGGTGCCGTAAAGCGCGACTGTCGTAAATACGGCCGTAAAGCGCGACTGCCGTAAATACGGCCGTAAAGCGCGACTGTCGTAAATACAGCCGTAAAGCGCGACTGCCGTAAATATGGCCGTAAAGCACGACTGTCGTAAATACGGCCGTAAATCGCGACTGTCGTAAAAGGTGCCGTAAAGCGCGACTGTCGTAAATACGGCCGTAAAGCGCGACTGCCGTAAATACGGCCGTAAATTGCGACTGTCGTAAATACTGCCGTAAAGCGCGACTGTCGTAAAAGGTGCCGTAAAGCGCGACTGCCGTAAATACGGCCGTAAAGCGCGACTGTCGTAAATACGGCCGTAAAGCGCGACTGTCGTAAATACGGCCGTAAAGCGCGACTGCCGGAAATACGGCCGTAAAGCGCGACTGTCGTAAATACGGCCGTAAAGCGCGACTGCCGTAAATACGGCCGTAAAGCGCGACTGTCGTAAAAGGTGCCGTAAAGCGCGACTGTCGTAAAGACTGCCGTAAAGCGCGTCTGTCGTAAAAGGTGCCATAAAGCGCGACTGTCGTAAATACGGCCGTAAATCGCGACTGTCGTAAAAGGTGCCGTAAAGCGCGACTGTCGTAAATACGGCCGTAAAGCGCGACTGCCGTAAATACGGCCGTAAAGCGCGACTGCCGTAAATACGGCCGTAAAGCGCGACTGTCGTAAATACTGCCGTAAAGCGCGACTGTCGTAAAAGGTGCCGTAAAGCGCGACTGCCGTAAATACGGCCGTAAAGCGCGACTGTCGTAAATACGGCCGTAAAGCGCGACTGTCGTAAATACTGCCGTAAAGCGCGACTGTAGTAAATACGGCCGTAAAGCGCGACTGTCGTAAAAGGTGCCGTAAAGCGCGACTGTCGTAAATACGGCCGTAAAGCGCGACTGTCGTAAATACGGCCGTAAAGCGCGACTGTCGTAAAAGGTGCCGTAAAGCGCGACTGTCGTAAATACGGCCGTAAAGCGCGACTGTCATAAAAGGTGCCGTAGAGAGCGACTGTCGTAGATACGGCCGTAAAGCGCGACTGTCGTAAAAGGTGCCGTAAAGCGCGACTATCGTAAGTACGGCCGTAAAGCGCGACTGTCGTAAAGACGGCCGTAAAGCGCGACTGTCGTAAAAGGTGCCGTAAAGCGCGACTGTCGTAAATATGGCCGTAAATCGCGACTGTCGTAAAAGGTGCCGTAAAGCGCGACTGTCGTAAATACGGCCGTAAAGCGCGACTGCCGTAAATACGGCCGTAAAGCGCGACTGTCGTAAATACTGCCGTAAAGCGCGACTGTCGTAAAAGGTGCCGTAAAGCGCGACTGCCGTAAATACGGCCGTAAAGCGCGACTGTCATAAAAGGTGCTGTAAAGCGCGACCGTCGTAAAAGGTGCCGTAAAGCGCGACTGTCGTAAATACGGCCGTAAATCGCGACTGTCGTAAAAGGTGTCGTAAAGCGCGACTATCGTAAATACTGCCGTAAAGCGCGACTGTCGTAAAAGGTGCCGTAAAGCGCGACTGTCGTAAAAGGTGCCGTAAAGCGCGACTATCGTAAATACGGCCGTAAAGCGCGACTGTCGTAAAGACGGCCGTAAAGCGCGACTGTCGTAAATACGGCCGTAAAGCGCGACTGTCGTAAATACGGCCGTAAAGCGCGACTGTCGTAAAGACGGCCGTAAAGCGCGACTGTCGTAAATACGGCCGTAAAGCGCGACTGTCGTAAATACGGCCGTAAAGCGCGGCTGTCGTAAATACGGCCGTAAAGCGCGACTGTCGTAAAAGGTGCCGTAAAGCGCGACTGTCGTAAATACGGCCGTAAAGCGCGACTGTCGTAAATACGGCCGTAAAGCGCGACTGTCGTAAATACGGCCGTAAATCGCGACTGTCGTAAATACGGCCGTAAAGCGCGACTGCCGTAAATACGGCCGTAAAGCGCGACTGTCGTAAATACGGCCGTAAAGCGCGACTGTCGTAAATACGGCCGTAATGCGCGACTGCCGTAAATACGACCGTAAAGCGCGACTGTCGTCAAAGGTGCCTTAAAGCGCGACTGCCGTAAATACGTCCGTAAAGCGCGACTGTCGTAAATACGGCCGTAAAGCGCGACTGCCGTAAATACGGCCGTAAAGCGCGACTGTCGTAAATACGGCCGTAAAGCGCGACTGTCGTAAATACGGCCGTAAAGCGCGACTGTCGTAAAAGGTGCCGTAAAGCGCGGCTGTCGTGAATACGGCCGTAAAGCGCGACTGTCGTGAAGACGGCCGTAAAGCGCGACTGCCGTAAATACGGCCGTAAAGCGCGACTGCCGTAAATACGGCCGTAAAGCGCGACTGTCGTAAATACGGCCGTAAAGCGCGACTGCCGTAAATACGGCCGTAAAGCGCGACTGTCGTAAATACGGCCGTAAAGCGCGACTGTCGTAAATACGGCCGTAAAGCGCGACTGTCGTAAAAGGTGCCGTAAAGCGCGACTGTCGTAAAAGGTGCCGTAAAGCGCGACTGTCGTAAAAGGTGCCGTAAAGCGCGACTGTCGTAAATACGGCCGTAAATCGCGACTGTCGTAAATACGGCCGTAAAGCGCGACTGTCGTAAATACGGCCGTAAAGCGCGACTGTCGTAAAAGGTGCCGTAAAGCGCGACTGTCGTAAATACGGCCGTAAAGCGCGACTGTCGTAAAAGGTGCCGTAAAGCGCGACTGTCGTAAATACTGCCGTAAAGCGCGACTGTCGTAAATACGGCCGTAAAGCGCGACTGCCGTAAATACGGCCGTAAAGCGCGACTGTCGTAAATACAGCCGTAAAGCGCGACTGCCGTAAATACGGCCGTAAAGCACGACTGTCGTAAATACGGCCGTAAATCGCGACTGTCGTAAAAGGTGCCGTAAAGCGCGACTGTCGTAAATACGGCCGTAAAGCGCGACTGCCGTAAATACGGCCGTAAAGCGCGACTGTCGTAAATACTGCCGTAAAGCGCGACTGTCGTAAATACGGCCGTAAAGCGCGACTGCCTTAAATACGGCCGTAAAGCGCGACTGTCGTAAATACGGCCGTAAAGCGCGACTGTCGTAAATACGGCCGTAAATAGCCGACTGCCGTAAATACGGCCGTAAAGCGCGACTGTCGTAAATACGGCCGTAAAGCGCGACTGTCGTAAATACGGCCGTAAAGCGCGGCTGCCGTAAATACGGCCGTAAAGCGCGACTGTCGTAAATACGGCCGTAAAGCGCGACTGCCGTAAATACGGCCGTAAATCGCGACTGTCGTAAATACGGCCGTAAAGCGCGACTGCCGTAAATACGGCCGTAAAGCGCGACTGTCGTAAATACGGCCGTAAATCGCGACTGTCGTAAATACGGCCATAAAGCGCGACTGTCGTAAATACGGCCGTAAAGCGCGACTGCCGTAAATACGGCCGTAAAGCGCGACTGTCGTAAATACTGCCGTAAAGCGCGACTGTCGTAAATACGGCCGTAAAGCGCGACTGCCGTAAATACGGCCGTAAAGCGCGACTGTCGTAAAAGGTGCCGTAAAGCGCGACTGTCGTAAATACGGCCGTAAAGCGCGACTGCCGTAAATACGACCGTAAAGCGCGACTGTCGTAAATACGGCCGTAAAGCGCGACTGTCGTAAATACGGCCGTAAAGCGCGACTGCCGTAAATACGGCCGTAAAGCGCGACTGTCGTAAATACGGCCGTAAAGCGCGACTGCCGTAAATACGGCCGTAAAGCGCGACTGTCGTAAATACTGCCGTAAAGCGCGACTGTCGTAAAAGGTGCCGTAAAGCGCGACTGTCGTAAATACGGCCGTAAATCGCGACTGTCGTAAAAGGTGCCGTAAAGCGCGACTGTCGTAAATACGGCCGTAAAGCGCGACTATCGTAAATACTGCCGTAAAGCGCGACTGTCGTGAAAGGTGCCGTAAAGCGCGACTGTCGTAAATACGGCCGTAAATCGCGACTGTCGTAAAAGGTGCCGTAAAGCGCGACTGTCGTAAATACGGTCGTAAAGCGCGACTGTCGTAAATACTGCCGTAAAGCGCGGGTGTCGTAAATACGGCCGTAAAGCGCGACTGTCGTAAATACGGCCGTAAAGCGCGACTGTCGTAAATACGGCCGTAAAGCGCGACTGTCGTAAAAGGTGCCGTAAAGCGCGACTGCCGTAAATACGGCCGTAAAGCGCGACTGTCGTAAATACGGCCGTAAAGCGCGACTGCCGTAAATACGGCCGTAAAGCGCGACTGTCGTAAATACGGCCGTAAAGCGCGACTGCCGTAAATACGGCCGTAAAGCGCGACTGTCGTAAATACTGCCGTAAAGCGCGACTGTCGTAAAAGGTGCCGTAAAGCGCGACTGTCGTAAATACGGCCGTAAATCGCGACTGTCGTAAAAGGTGCCGTAAAGCGCGACTGTCGTAAATACGGCCGTAAAGCGCGACTATCGTAAATACTGCCGTAAAGCGCGACTGTCGTGAAAGGTGCCGTAAAGCGCGACTGTCGTAAATACGGCCGTAAATCGCGACTGTCGTAAAAGGTGCCGTAAAGCGCGACTGTCGTAAATACGGTCGTAAAGCGCGACTGTCGTAAATACTGCCGTAAAGCGCGGGTGTCGTAAATACGGCCGTAAAGCGCGACTGTCGTAAATACGGCCGTAAAGCGCGACTGTCGTAAATACGGCCGTAAAGCGCGACTGTCGTAAAAGGTGCCGTAAAGCGCGACTGTCGTAAATACGGCCGTAAAGCGCGACTGTCGTAAATACGGCCGTAAAGCGCGACTGTCGTAAATACGGCCGTAAATCGCGACTGTCGTAAATACGGCCGTAAAGCGCGACTGCCGTAAATACGGCCGTAAAGCGCGACTGTCGTAAATACGGCCGTAAAGCGCGACTGTCGTAAATACGGCCGTAAAGCGCGACTGCCGTAAATACGGCCGTAAAGCGCGACTGTCGTAAATACGGCCGTAAAGCGCGACTGTCGTAAATACGGCCGTAAAGCGCGACTGTCGTAAATACGGCCGTAAAGCGCGACTGTCGCAAAAGGTGCCGTAAAGCGCGACTGTCGTAAATACGGCCGTAAAGCGTGACTGTCGTAAAGACGGCCGTAAAGCGCGACTGTCGTAAAAGGTGCCGTAAAGCGCGACTGCCGTAAATACGGCCGTAAATCGCGACTGCCGTAAATACGGCCGTAAAGCGCGACTGCCGTAAATACGGCCGTAAAGCGCGACTGTCGTAAATACGGCCGTAAAGCGCGACTGTCGTAAATACGGCCGTAAATCGCGACTGCCGTAAATACGGCCGTAAATCGCGACTGTCGTAAATACGGCCGTAAAGCGCGACTGCCGTAAATACGGCCGTAAAGCGCGACTGTCGTAAATACGGCCGTAAATAGCGACTGTCGTAAATACGGCCGTAAATAGCGACTGTCGTAAATACGGCCGTAAAGCGCGACTGTCGTAAATACGGCCGTAAATAGCGACTGTCGTAAATACGGCCGTAAAGCGCGACTGCCGTAAATACGGCCGTAAAGCACGACTGCCGTAAATACGGCCGTAAAGCGCGACTGCCGTAAATACGGCCGTAAAGCGCGACTGTCGTAAATACGGCCGTAAATAGCGACTGTCGTAAATACGGCCGTAAAGCGCGACTGCCGTAAATACGGCCGTAAAGCGCGACTGCCGTAAATACGGCCGTAAAGCGCGACTGTCGTAAATACGGCCGTAAAGCGCGACTGTCGTAAATACGGCCGTAAAGCGCGACTGCCGTAAATACGGCCGTAAAGCGCGACGGCCGTAAATACGGCCGTAAAGCGCGACTGCCGTAAATACGGCCGTAAAGCGCGACTGCCGTAAATACGGCCGTAAAGCGCGACTGTCGTAAATACGGCCGTAAAGCGCGACTGCCGTAAATACGGCCGTAAAGCGCGACTGCCGTAAATACGGCCGTAAAGCGCGACTGTCGTAAATACGGCCGTAAAGCGCGACTGCCGTAAATACGGCCGTAAAGCGCGACTGTCGTAAATACGGCCGTAAAGCGCGACTGCCGTAAATACGGCCGTAAATCGCGACTGTCGTAAATACGGCCGTAAAGCGCGACTGTCGTAAATACGGCCGTAAATAGCGACTGTCGTAAATACGGCCGTAAAGCGCGACTGTCGTAAATACGGCCGTAAAGCGCGACTGTCGTAAATACGGCCGTAAATAGCGACTGTCGTAAATACGGCCGTAAAGCGCGACTGCCGTAAATACGGCCGTAAAGCGCGACTGTCGTAAATACGGCCGTAAAGCGCGACTGCCGTAAATACGGCCGTAAAGCGCGACTGTCGTAAATACGGCCGTAAAGCGCGACTGTCGTAAATACGGCCGTAAATAGCGACTGTCGTAAATACGGCCGTAAAGCGCGACTGTCGTAAATACGGCCGTAAAGCGCGACTGCCGTAAATACGGCCGTAAAGCGCGACTGTCGTAAATACGGCCGTAAAGCGCGACTGCCGTAAATACGGCCGTAAAGCGCGACTGTCGTAAATACGGCCGTAAAGCGCGACTGTCGTAAATACGGCCGTAAAGCGCGACTGTCGTAAATACGGCCGTAAAGCGCGACTGCCGTAAATACGGCCGTAAAGCGCGACTGCCGTAAATACGGCCGTAAAGCGCGACTGTCGTAAATACGGCCGTAAAGCGCGACTGCCGTAAATACGGCCGTAAAGCGCGACTGTCGTAAATACGGCCGTAAAGCGCGACTGCCGTAAATACGGCCGTAAAGCGCGACTGTCGTAAATACGGCCGTAAAGCGCGACTGCCGTAAATACGGCCGTAAAGCGCGACTGCCGTAAATACGGCCGTAAAGCGCGACTGCCGTAAATACGGCCGTAAATCGCGACTGCCGTAAATACGGCCGTAAAGCGCGACTGTCGTAAATACGGCCGTAAAGCGCGACTGCCGTAAATACGGCCGTAAATCGCGACTGCCGTAAATACGGCCGTAAAGCGCGACTGTCGTAAATACGGCCGTAAAGCGCGACTGCCGTAAATACGGCCGTAAATCGCGACTGTCGTA
Organism: Melospiza melodia melodia; assembly: GCF_035770615.1. Taxonomy (NCBI): domain Eukaryota; kingdom Metazoa; phylum Chordata; class Aves; order Passeriformes; family Passerellidae; genus Melospiza; species Melospiza melodia. The sequence goes on along the minus strand of NW_026948741.1, from coordinate 10,902 downwards.
AATACGGCCGTAAAGCGCGACTGTCGTAAATACGGCCGTAAAACGCGACTGCCGTAAATACGGCCGTAAAGCGCGACTGTCGTAAATACGGCCGTAAAGCGCGACTGCCGTAAATACGGCCGTAAAGCGCGACTGCCGTAAATACGGCCGTAAAGCGCGACTGCCGTAAATACGGCCGTAAAGCGCGACTGCCGTAAATACGGCCGTAAAGCGCGACTGTCGTAAATACGGCCGTAAATAGCGACTGTCGTAAATACGGCCGTAAAGCGCGACTGTCGTAAATACGGCCGTAAAGCGCGACTGCCGTAAATACGGCCGTAAAGCGCGACTGTCGTAAATACGGCCGTAAAGCACGACTGTCGTAAATACGGCCGTAAAGCGCGACTGCCGTAAATACGGCCGTAAAGCGCGACTGTCGTAAATACGGCCGTAAAGCGCGACTGTCGTAAATACGGCCGTAAAGCGCGACTGCCGTAAATACGGCCGTAAAGCGCGACTGTCGTAAATACGGCCGTAAAGCGCGACTGTCGTAAATACGGCCGTAAATCGCGACTGCCGTAAATATGGCCGTAAAGCGCGACTGGGCGTAAATACGGCCGTAAATCGCGACTGCCGTAAATACGGCCGTAAAGCGCGACTGTCGTAAATACGGCCGTAAAGCGCGACTGTCGTAAATACGGCCGTAAATAGCGACTGTCGTAAATACGGCCGTAAATAGCGACTGTCGTAAATACGGCCGTAAAGCGCGACTGTCGTAAATACGGCCGTAAATAGCGACTGTCGTAAATACGGCCGTAAAGCGCGACTGCCGTAAATACGGCCGTAAAGCGCGACTGTCGTAAATACGGCCGTAAAGCGCGACTGTCGTAAATACGGCCGTAAAGCGCGACTGCCGTAAATACGGCCGTAAATCGCGACTGTCGTAAAAGGTGCCGTAAAGCGCGACTGTCGTAAAGACTGCCGTAAAGCGCGACTGTCGTAAATACGGCCGTAAAGCGCGACTGCCGTAAATACGGCCGTAAAGCGCGACTGTCGTAAATACGGCCGTAAAGCGCGACTGTCGTAAATACGGCCGTAAATAGCGACTGTCGTAAATACGGCCGTAAATAGCGACTGTCGTAAATACGGCCGTAAAGCGCGACTGTCGTAAATACGGCCGTAAATAGCGACTGTCGTAAATACGGCCGTAAAGCGCGACTGCCGTAAATACGGCCGTAAAGCGCGACTGTCGTAAATACGGCCGTAAAGCGCGACTGTCGTAAATACGGCCGTAAAGCGCGACTGCCGTAAATACGGCCGTAAATCGCGACTGTCGTAAAAGGTGCCGTAAAGCGCGACTGTCGTAAAGACTGCCGTAAAGCGCGACTGTCGTAAAAGGTGCCGTAAAGCGCGACTGTCGTAAATACGGCCGTAAAGCGCGACTGTCGTAAATACGGCCGTAAAGCGCGACTGTCGTAAATACGGCCGTAAAGCGCGACTGTCGTAAAGACGGCCGTAAAGCGCGACTGTCGTAAATACGGCCGTAAAGCGCGACTGTCGTAAATAGGGCCGTAAAGCGCGGCTGTCGTAAATACGGCCGTAAATCGCGACTGTCGTAAAAGGTGCCGTAAAGCGCGACTGTCGTAAATACGGCCGTAAAGCGCGACTGTCGTAAATACTGCCGTAAAGCGCGACTGTCGTAAATACGGTGTAAAGCGCGACTGCCGTAAATACGGCCGTAAAGCGCGACTGTCCTAAAAGGTGCCGTAAAGCGCGACTGTCGTAAATACGGCCGTAAAGCGCGACTGTCGTAAATACGGCCGTAAAGCGCGACTGTCATAAAAGGTGCCGTAGAGCGCGACTGTCGTAAATACGGCCGTAAAGCGCGACTGTCGTAAATACGGCCGTAAAGCGCGACTGTCGTAAATACGGCCGTAAAGCGCGACTGTCGTAAATACGGCCGTAAAGCGCGACTGTCGTAAAAGGTGCCGTAAAGCGCGACTGTCGTAAATACGGCCGTAAATCGCGACTGTCGTAAAAGGTGCCGTAAAGCGCGACTGTCGTAAATACGGCCGTAAAGCGCGACTGCCGTAAATACGGCCGTAAACCGCGACTGTCGTAAATACTGCCGTAAAGCGCGACTGTCGTAAAAGGTGCCGTAAAGCGCGACTGCCGTAAATACGGCCGTAAAGCGCGACTGTCGTAAAAGGTGCCGTAAAGCGCGACCGTCGTAAAAGGTGCCGTAAAGCGCGACTGTCGTAAATACGGCCGTAAATCGCGACTGTCGTAAAAGGTGCCGTAAAGCGCGACTATCGTAAATACTGCCGTAAAGCGCGACTGTCGTAAAAGGTGCCGTAAAGCGCGACTATCGTAAATACGGCCGTAAAGCGCGACTGTCGTAAATACGGCCGTAAAGCGCGACTGTCGTAAAGACGGCCGTAAAGCGCGACTGTCGTAAAGACGGCCGTAAAGCGCGACTGTCGTAAATACGGCCGTAAAGCGCGGCTGTCGTAAATACGGCCGTAAATCGCGACTGTCGTAAAAGGTGCCGTAAAGCGCGACTGTCGTAAATACGGCCGTAAAGCGCGACTGCCGTAAATATGGCCGTAAAGCGCGACTGTCGTAAATACGGCCGTAAAGCGCGACTGTCGTAAATACGGCCGTAAAGCGCGACTGTTGTAAATACGACCGTAAAGCGCTACTGTCGTAAAAGGTGCCGTAAAGCGCGACTGCCGTAAATACGGCCGTAAAGCGCGACTGTCGTAAATACGGCCGTAAAGCGCGACTGCCGTAAATGCGGTCGTAAAGCGCGACTGTCGTAAAAGGTGCCGTAAAGCGCGACTGTCGTAAATACGGCCGTAAAGCGCGACTGTCGTAAAAGGTGCCGTAAAGCGCGACTGTCGTAAATACTGCCGTAAAGCGCGACTGTCGTAAAAGGTGCCGTAAAGCACGACTGTCGTAAATACGGCCGTAAAGCGCGACTGTCGTAAATACGGCCGTAAAGCGCGACTGTCGTAAAAGGTGCCGTAAAGCGCGGCTGTCGTAAATACGGCCGTAAAGCGCGACTGTCGTAAATACGGCCGTAAAGCGCGACTGCCGTAAATACGGCCGTAAAGCGCGACTGCCGTAAATACGGCCGTAAAGCGCGACTGTCGTAAATACGGCCGTAAAGCGCGACTGCCGTAAATACGGCCGTAAAGCGCGACTGTCGTAAATACGGCCGTAAAGCGCGGCTGTCGTAAAAGGTGCCGTAAAGCGCGACTGTCGTAAAAGGTGCCGTAAAGCACGACTGTCGTAACTACGGCCGTAAAGCGCGACTGTCGTAAATACGGCCGTAAAGCGCGACTGTCGTAAATACGGCCGTAAAGCGCGACTGTCGTAAAAGGTGCCGTAAAGCGCGACTGTCGTAAATACGGCCGTAAAGCGCGACTGTCGTAAATACGGCCGTAAAGCGCGACTGTCGCAAATACGGCCGTAAAGCGCGACTGTCGTAAAAGGTGCCGTAAAGCGCGACTGTCGTAAATACGGCCGTAAAGCGCGACTGCCGTAAATACGGCCGTAAAGCGCGACTGTCGTAAATACAGCCGTAAAGCGCGACTGCCGTAAATATGGCGGTAAAGCACGACTGTCGTAAAAGGTGCCGTAAAGCGCGACTGTCGTAAATACGGCCTTAAATCGCGACTGTCGTAAAAGGTGCCGTAAAGCGCGACTGTCGTAAATACGGCCGTAAAGCGCGACTGTCATAAAAGGTGCCGTAGAGAGCGACTGTCGTAGATACGGCCGTAAAGCGCGACTGTCGTAAAAGGTGCCGTAAAGCGCGACTATCGTAAGTACGGCCGTAAAGCGCGACTGTCGTAAAGACGGCCGTAAAGCGCGACTGTCGTAAAAGGTGCCGTAAAGCGCGACTGTCGTAAATATGGCCGTAAATCGCGACTGTCGTAAAAGGTGCCGTAAAGCGCGACTGTCGAAAATACGGCCGTAAAGCGCGACTGCCGTAAATACGGCCGTAAAGCGCGACTGTCGTAAATACTGCCGTAAAGCGCGACTGTCGTAAAAGGTGCCGTAAAGCGCGACTGCCGTAAATACGGCCGTAAAGCGCGACTGTCATAAAAGGTGCCGTAAAGCGCGACCGTCGTAAAAGGTGCCGTAAAGCGCGACTGTCGTAAATACGGCCGTAAATCGCGACTGTCGTAAAAGGTGTCGTAAAGCGCGACTATCGTAAATACTGCCGTAAAGCGCGACTGTCGTAAAAGGTGCCGTAAAGCGCGACTGTCGTAAAAGGTGCCGTAAAGCGCGACTATCGTAAATACGGCCGTAAAGCGCGACTGTCGTAAAGACGGCCGTAAAGCGCGACTGTCGTAAATACGGCCGTAAAGCGCGACTGTCGTAAAGACGGCCGTAAAGCGCGACTGTCTTAAATACGGCCGTAAAGCGCGACTGTCGTAAATACGGCCGTAAAGCGCGGCTGTCGTAAATACGGCCGTAAATCGCGACTGTCGTAAAAGGTGCCGTAAAGCGCGACTGTCGTAAATACGGCCGTAAAGCGCGACTGTCGTAAATACGGCCGTAAAGCGCGACTGTCGTAAATACGGCCGTAAATCGCGACTGTCGTAAATACGGCCGTAAAGCGCGACTGCCGTAAATACGGCCGTAAAGCGCGACTGTCGTAAATACGGCCGTAAAGCGCGACTGTCGTAAATACGGCCGTAATGCGCGACTGCCGTAAATACGACCGTAAAGCGCGACTGTCGTAAAAGGTGCCTTAAAGCGCGACTGCCATAAATACGTCCGTAAAGCGCGACTGTCGTAAATACGGCCGTAAAGCGCGACTGCCGTAAATACGGCCGTAAAGCGCGACTGTCGTAAATACGGCCGTAAAGCGCGACTGTCGTAAATACGGCCGTAAAGCGCGACTGTCGTAAAAGGTGCCGTAAAGCGCGGCTGTCGTGAATACGGCCGTAAAGCGCGACTGTCGTAAAGACGGCCGTAAAGCGCGACTGCCGTAAATACGGCCGTAAAGCGCGACTGCCGTAAATACGGCCGTAAAGCGCGACTGTCGTAAATACGGCCGTAAAGCGCGACTGCCGTAAATACGGCCGTAAAGCGCGACTGTCGTAAATACGGCCGTAAAGCGCGACTGTCGTAAATACGGCCGTAAAGCGCGACTGTCGTAAAAGGTGCCGTAAAGCGCGACTGTCGTAAAAGGTGCCGTAAAGCGCGACTGTCGTAAATACGGACGTAAATCGCGACTGTCGTAAATACGGCCGTAAAGCGCGACTGTCGTAAATACGGCCGTAAAGCGCGACTGTTGTAAATACGGCCGTAAAGCGCGACTGTCGTAAATACTGCCGTAAAGCGCGACTGTCGTAAATACGGCCGTAAAGCGCGACTGCCGTAAATACGGCCGTAAAGCGCGACTGTCGTAAATACAGCCGTAAAGCGCGACTGCCGTAAATACGGCCGTAAAGCACGACTGTCGTAAATACGGCCGTAAATCGCGACTGTCGTAAAAGGTGCCGTAAAGCGCGACTGTCGTAAATACGGCCGTAAAGCGCGACTGCCGTAAATACGGCCGTAAAGCGCGACTGTCGTAAATACTGCCGTAAAGCGCGACTGTCGTAAATACGGCCGTAAAGCGCGACTGCCTTAAATACGGCCGTAAAGCGCGACTGTCGTAAATACGGCCGTAAAGCGCGACTGTCGTAAATACGGCCGTAAATAGCCGACTGCCGTAAATACGGCCGTAAAGCGCGACTGTCGTAAATACGGCCGTAAAGCGCGGCTGCCGTAAATACGGCCGTAAAGCGCGACTGTCGTAAATACGGCCGTAAAGCGCGACTGCCGTAAATACGGCCGTAATGCGCGACTGTCGTAAATACGGCCGTAAAGCGCGACTGCCGTAAATACGGCCGTAAAGCGCGACTGTCGTAAATACGGCCGTAAATCGCGACTGTCGTAAATACGGCCCTAAAGCGCGACTGTCGTAAATACGGCCGTAAAGCGCGACTGCCGTAAATACGGCCGTAAAGCGCGACTGTCGTAAATACTGCCGTAAAGCGCGACTGTCGTAAATACGGCCGTAAAGCGCGACTGCCGTAAATACGGCCGTAAAGCGCGACTGTCGTAAAAGGTGCCGTAAAGCGCGACTGTCGTAAATACGGCCGTAAAGCGCGACTGCCGTAAATACGACCGTAAAGCGCGACTGTCGTAAATACGGCCGTAAAGCGCGACTGTCGTAAATACGGCCGTAAAGCGCGACTGCCGTAAATACGGCCGTAAAGCGCGACTGTCGTAAATACGGCCGTAAATCGCGACTGCCGTAAATACGGCCGTAAAGCGCGACTGTCGTAAATACGGCCGTAAAGCGCGACTGTCGTAAATACGGCCGTAAAGCGCGACTGCCGTAAATACGGCCGTAAAGCGCGACTGTCGTAAATACGGCCGTAAAGCGCGACTGCCGTAAATACGGCCGTAAAGCGCGACTGTCGTAAATACTGCCGTAAAGCGCGACTGTCGTAAAAGGTGCCGTTAAAGCGCGACTGTCGTAAATACGGCCGTAAATCGCGACTGTCGTAAAAGGTGCCGTAAAGCGCGACTGTCGTAAATACGGCCGTAAAGCGCGACTATCGTAAATACTGCCGTAAAGCGCGACTGTCGTGAAAGGTGCCGTAAAGCGCGACTGTCGTAAATACGGCCGTAAATCGCGACTGTCGTAAAAGGTGCCGTAAAGCGCGACTGTCGTAAATACGGTCGTAAAGCGCGACTGTCGTAAATACTGCCGTAAAGCGCGGGTGTCGTAAATACGGCCGTAAAGCGCGACTGTCGTAAATACGGCCGTAAAGCGCGACTGTCGTAAATACGGCCGTAAAGCGCGACTGTCGCAAAAGGTGCCGTAAAGCGCGACTGTCGTAAATACGGCCGTAAAGCGTGACTGTCGTAAAGACGGCCGTAAAGCGCGACTGTCGTAAAAGGTGCCGTAAAGCGCGACTGCCGTAAATACGGCCGTAAATCGCGACTGCCGTAAATACGGCCGTAAAGCGCGACTGCCGTAAATACGGCCGTAAAGCGCGACTGTCGTAAATACGGCCGTAAAGCGCGACTGTCGTAAATACGGCCGTAAATCGCGACTGCCGTAAATACGGCCGTAAATCGCGACTGTCGTAAATACGGCCGTAAAGCGCGACTGCCGTAAATACGGCCGTAAAGCGCGACTGTCGTAAATACGGCCGTAAATAGCGACTGTCGTAAATACGGCCGTAAATAGCGACTGTCGTAAATACGGCCGTAAAGCGCGACTGTCGTAAATACGGCCGTAAATAGCGACTGTCGTAAATACGGCCGTAAATCGCGACTGCCGTAAATACGGCCGTAAAGCGCGACTGCCGTAAATACGGCCGTAAAGCGCGACTGCCGTAAATACGGCCGTAAAGCGCGACTGTCGTAAATACGGCCGTAAATAGCGACTGTCGTAAATACGGCCGTAAAGCGCGACTGTCGTAAATACGGCCGTAAAGCGCGACTGCCGTAAATACGGCCGTAAAGCGCGACTGTCGTAAATACGGCCGTAAAGCGCGACTGCCGTAAATACGGCCGTAAAGCGCGACTGCCGTAAATACGGCCGTAAAGCGCGACTGTCGTAAATACGGCCGTAAAGCGCGACTGCCGTAAATACGGCCGTAAAGCGCGACTGCCGTAAATACGGCCGTAAAGCGCGACTGCCGTAAATACGGCCGTAAAGCGCGACTGCCGTAAATACGGCCGTAAAGCGCGACTGTCGTAAATACGGCCGTAAATCGCGACTGCCGTAAATACGGCCGTAAAGCGCGACTGTCGTAAATACGGCCGTAAAGCGCGACTGTCGTAAATACGGCCGTAAATAGCGACTGTCGTAAATACGGCCGTAAAGCGCGACTGTCGTAAATACGGCCGTAAAGCGCGACTGCCGTAAATACGGCCGTAAAGCGCGACTGTCGTAAATACGGCCGTAAAGCGCGACTGCCGTAAATACGGCCGTAAAGCGCGACTGCCGTAAATACGGCCGTAAATCGCGACTGTCGTAAATACGGCCGTAAAGCGCGACTGTCGTAAATACGGCCGTAAAGCGCGACTGTCGTAAATACGGCCGTAAAGCGCGACTGCCGTAAATACGGCCGTAAAGCGCGACTGTCGTAAATACGGCCGTAAATCGCGACTGTCGTAAATACGGCCGTAAAGCGCGACTGCCGTAAATACGGCCGTAAAGCGCGACTGCCGTAAATACGGCCGTAAATCGCGACTGTCGTAAATACGGCCGTAAATCGCGACTGTCGTAAATACGGCCGTAAAGCGCGACTGTCGTAAATACGGCCGTAAATCGCGACTGTCGTAAATACGGCCGTAAATCGCGACTGTCGTAAATACGGCCGTAAAGCGCGACTGTCGTAAATACGGCCGTAAAGCGCGACTGTCGTAAAGACGGCCGTAAAGCGCGACTGCCGTAAATACGGCCGTAAAGCGCGACTGTCGTAAATACGGCCGTAAAGCGCGACTGCCGTAAATACGGCCGTAAAGCGCGACTGTCGTAAATACGGCCGTAAAGCGCGACTGCCGTAAATACGGCCGTAAAGCGCGACTGTCGTAAATACGGCCGTAAAGCGCGACTGTCGTAAATACGGCCGTAAAGCGCGACTGTCGCAAAAGGTGCCGTAAAGCGCGACTGCCGTAAATACGGCCGTAAAGCGCGACTGTCGTAAATACGGCCGTAAAGGGCGACTGCCGTAAATACGGCCGTAAAGCGCGACTGCCGTAAATACGGCCGTAAAGCGCGACTGTCGTAAATACGGCCGTAAAGCGCGACTGTCGTAAAAGGTGCCGTAAAGCGCGACTGCCGTAAATACGGCCGTAAAGCGCGACTGTCGTAAATACGGCCGTAAAGCGCGACTGCCGTAAATACGGCCGTAAAGCGCGACTGTCGTAAATACGGCCGTAAAGCGCGACTGTCGTAAATACGGCCGTAAAGCGCGACTGTCGTAAATACGGCCGTAAAGCGCGACTGCCGTAAATACGGCCGTAAAGCGCGACTGCCGTAAATACGGCCGTAAAGCGCGACTGCCGTAAATACGGCCGTTAAAGCGCGACTGCCGTAAATACGGCCGTAAAGCGCGACTGCCGTAAATACGGCCGTAAAGCGCGACTGTCGTAAATACGGCCGTAAAGCGCGACTGCCGTAAATACGGCCGTAAAGCGCGACTGCCGTAAATACGGCCGTAAAGCGCGACTGTCGTAAATACGGCCGTAAAGCGCGACTGTCGTAAATACGGCCGTAAATCGCGACTGTCGTAAATACGGCCGTAAAGCGCGACTGTCGTAAATACGGCCGTAAAGCGCGACTGTCGTAAATACGGCCGTAAAGCGCGACTGTCGTAAATACGGCCGTAAAGCGCGACTGCCGTAAATACGGCCGTAAAGCGCGACTGTCGTAAATACGGCCGTAAAGCGCGACTGCCATAAATACGGCTGTAAATCGCGACTGTCGTAAATACGGCCGTAAATAGCGACTGTCGTAAATACGGCCGTAAAGCGCGACTGCCGTAAATACGGCCGTAAATCGCGACTGTCGTAAATACGGCCGTAAAGCGCGACTGTCGTAAATACGGCCGTAAATCGCGACTGTCGTAAATACGGCCGTAAAGCGCGACTGTCGCAAAAGGTGCCGTAAAGCGCGACTGTCGTAAATACGGCCGTAAAGCGCGACTGTCGTAAATACGGCCGTAAAGCGCGACTGCCGTAAATACGGCCGTAAAGCGCGACTGTCGTAAATACGGCCGTAAATCGCGACTGCCGTAAATACGGCCGTAAAGCGCGACTGTCGTAAATACGGCCGTAAAGCGCGACTGTCGTAAATACGGCCGTAAAGCGCGACTGTCGTAAATACGGCCGTAAATCGCGACTGTCGCAAAAGGTGCCGTAAAGCGTGACTGTCGTAAATACGGCCGTAAAGCGCGACTGTCGTAAATACGGCCGTAAAGCGCGACTGTCGTAAATACGGCCGTAAATCGCGACTGTCGTAAATACGGCCGTAAAGCGCGGCTGTCGTAAATACGGCCGTAAAGCGCGACTGTCGTAAAAGGTGCCGTAAAGCGCGACTGTCGTAAATACGGCCGTAAAGCGCGACTGCCGTAAATATGGCCGTAAAGCGCGACTGTCGTAAATACGGCCGTAAAGCGCGACTGTCGTAAATACGGCCGTAAAGCGCGACTGTTGTAAATACGACCGTAAAGCGCTACTGTCGTAAAAGGTGCCGTAAAGCGCGACTGCCGTAAATACGGCCGTAAAGCGCGACTGTCGTAAATACGGCCGTAAAGCGCGACTGCCGTAAATGCGGTCGTAAAGCGCGACTGTCGTAAAAGGTGCCGTAAAGCGCGACTGTCGTAAATACGGCCGTAAAGCGCGACTGTCGTAAAAGGTGCCGTAAAGCGCGACTGTCGTAAAAGGTGCCGTAAAGCGCGACTGTCGTAAAAGGTGCCGTAAAGCACGACTGTCGTAAATACGGCCGTAAAGCACGACTGTCGTAAATACGGCCGTAAAGCGCGACTGTCGTAAAAGGTGCCGTAAAGCGCGGCTGTCGTAAATACGGCCGTAAAGCGCGACTGTCGTAAATACGGCCGTAAAGCGCGACTGCCGTAAATACGGCCGTAAAGCGCGACTGCCGTAAATACGGCCGTAAAGCGCGACTGTCGTAAATACGGCCGTAAAGCGCGACTGCCGTAAATACGGCCGTAAAGCGCGACTGTCGTAAATACGGCCGTAAAGCGCGGCTGTCGTAAAAGGTGCCGTAAAGCGCGACTGTCGTAAAAGGTGCCGTAAAGCACGACTGTCGTAACTACGGCCGTAAAGCGCGACTGTCGTAAATACGGCCGTAAAGCGCGACTGTCGTAAATACGA
>NW_026948740.1:0-42260 GCF_035770615.1 Melospiza melodia melodia | reverse complement strand
TTGGGGTTCCCGTGTCCATTTTTTGGGGGGTTTTGGGGTTCCCGTGTCATTTTGGGGTTCCCGTGTCCATTTTGGGGTTCCGTGTCCATTTTTGGGGTCCCTGTCCCAATTTTTGGGGATTTTGAGGGTCCCCGTGCCCATTTTTGGGGGGTTTTGGGGTTCCCGGGGGGATCAGGAGAATTTGGGGTCCCCAGGGGCGTTTTTGGGGTTCCCGTGTCCATTTCTGGGGTCCCCGTGCCCATTTTGGGGGGTTTTGGGGGTCCCGTGTCCATTTTTGGGGTTCCCGGTGTTTTTTGGGGTTCCCGAGGAGGTTTTGGGGTTCCGTGTCCATTTTGGGGTCCCCGTGCCCATTTTTTGGGGGGTTTTGGGGGTCCCGTGCCCATTTTTGGGGGGTTTTGGGGGTCCCTGTCCCCATTTTTGGGGTCCCGAGGGGTTTTTGGGGTTCCGGGAGGGGGGGGGGGGGTCAAGAGAATTTGGGGGTGCTCGGGGAGTTTTGGGGTTCCCGAGGGGGTTTTGGGGGTCCCGGGGGGAGTTTTGGGTCCCAGGGAGGTTTTTGGGGTTCCCAATGGGATTTTGGGGTCCCTGTCCCATTTTTGGGCGTTTTTGGGGTCCCCAGGGAGGTTTTGGAGGTTTCTGGGGTCCCTGTGTCCATTTTTGGGGTCCCCGTGCCCATTTTTGGGGGGTTTTGGGGTTCCCGGGGGGGGATCAGGAGAATTTGGGGGTCCCCAGGGCGTTTTTGGGGTTCCCGTGTCCATTTTGGGGTCCCTGTCCCCATTTTTGGGGGTTTTGGGGTTCCCGTGTCCATTTTTTGGGGTTCCCGGTGGGTTTTGGGGTCCCTGTCCCATTTTGGGGGGTTTTTGGGGTCCGTGTCCATTTTTGGGGTCCCGGTCCCCGGGGGGGTTTTGGGTTCCCGTGTCCATTTTTGGGTTCCCGGTGGGTTTTGGGGTCCCCGTGTCCATTTCTGGGGTCCCTGTGTCCCCATTTTTGGGGTTTTTGGGGTCCCTGTGTCCCCGTTTTTGGGGTTCCCGGTGGTTTTTGGGGTCCCTTGTCCCCATTTTTGGGGTTCCTGGTGGGTTTTGGGGTCCCCGTGTCCATTTTTGGGGTCCCTGTGTCCCCATTTTGGGGATTTTGGGGTCCCTGTCCCCATTTTTGGGTCCCTGTCCCCATTTTTGGGGTTTTTGGGGTTCCCGGTGGTTTTTGGGGTCCCCCCTCACTCACTCTCTCCCGACGCCTCCAGCCGGGCGGGACCGGGGGGGTCTGGGGGGACACGGAGGGGACAAAAGGGGGGACAGAGGGGGGACACAGGGACACACAGAGGGGACACAGCGTCACCAGAGATGTCCCCACTGTCCCCGATGTCCCCAATGTCCCCCCAGTGTCCCCAGTGTCCCCCAATGTCCCCAATCCCCCCAGTGTCCCCAGTGTCCCCTCAATGTCCCCAATGTCCCCACTGTCCCCACTGTCCCCAATGTCCCCAATGTCCCAATGTCCCCCAATGTCCCCAATGTCCCCAAATCGGGGCGGGGTCCCCAATTGTCCCCAATTGTCCTCAGTGTCCCCAATATCCCCCCAGTGTCCCCAATGTCCCCAATGCCCCGATGTCCCCAATGTCCCCACTGTCCAGAGGGTCCCCACTGTCCGCAGTGTCCCCAATGTCCCCCCAGTGTCCCCCCAATGTCCCCAATGTCCCTGATGTCCCCCCAGTGCCCCCAGTGTCCCCAATGTCCCCACTGTCCCCACTGTCCCCAATCCCCCAACGTCCCCAGTGTCCCCCCATGTCCCCAATGCCCTCAGTGTCCCCAATTTCCCCCACTGTCCCCCACTGTCCCCACTGTCCCCAGTGTCCCCAGTTTCCCAATGTCCCCAATGTCCCCCCACTGTCCCCAATGTCCCCATTACCCCCAGTGTACCCCCAATGCCCTCAGTGTCCCCACTGTCCCCACTGTCCCCCCAATGTCCCCAGTGTCCCCACTGTCCCCAGTGTCCCCACTGTCCCCAATGCCCCCACTGTCCCAGTGTCCCCATTGTCCCCAGTGTCCCCAATGTCCCCAGTGTCCCCCAGTGTCCCCAGTGTCCCCAATGTCCCCAGATCGGGGTGGGGTCCCAGCTGTCCCCCTTACCCGGGCTCGGTCCCTCCGCCGCCAGCGCCACCTCCAGGGGAGCCGCGGCACCTGCGGGGACACGGGGACAACGTGGGGACAACAGGGGGACAACAGGGGGACAACGTGGGGGACAGCACGGGGACAGCATGGGGACAGCACGGGGACAGCACGGGGACAGCATGGGGACAGCACGGGGACAGCGTGGGGACAGCACGGGACAGCATGGGGACAGCAGGGGGACAGCATGGGGACAGCGTGGGGGACAGCACGGGGACAGTGTGGGGACAACATGGGGACAGCAGGGGGACAGCACGGGACAGCAGGGGGACAGCATGGGGACAGCATGGGGACAGCGTGGGGACAGCACGGGGACAGCGTGGGGACAGCGTGGGGACAGCATGGGACAGCACGGGGACAGCACGGGGACAGCGTGGGGACAGCGTGGGGACAGCACGGGGACAGCATGGGGACAACGTGGGGACAGCATGGGGACAGCACGGGGACAGTGGGGGGCACCGGGGGTGGCATTGAGGTGACACCGAGGGTGACACCAGGGATAACACCAGGGGTGACACCAAGGTGACATTGAGGGGATACCAGGGTGACAAAATGGTGACATGGAGGGTGACACCAGGGTGACATTGAGGGTGGCATTGAGGGGACACCGAGGGTGGCATCGGGGTGACACCGAGGTGACATTGGGGATAACACCAAGGGTGACATCCAAGGTGACACCAAGGTTGACACGGTGGTGACACCAAGGGTGACACCAGGGTGAGACCAAGGGTGACATGGAGGTGACACCAAAGTGACACCAGGGGTGACAAAATGGTGGCACCGAGGTGACACCAGAGTGAGACCAAGGGTGACATTGAGGTGACACCGAGGTGGCACCAGGTGACATCGAGGGTGACACCAAGGTGACACCAGGTGACACCAAGGGTGACACCAAGGGTGACAAAATGGTCGGCACCGAGGTTGGCACCGAGGTGACGGGATGGTGACACCAAGGGTGACACCAAGGGTGACACAATGGTGGCACTGAGGTGGCACGGAGGTGGCACTGGGGTGACAGGACAGTGACACCAAGGGTGACAGAATGGTGGTACGGAGGTGACAGGACGGTGACGGGACAGTGACACCAAGGGTGACAGAACGGTGGCACCGAGATGGCACCAGGGTGACAGGACGGTGACAGGACGGTGACGGGACGGTGACACCAAGGGTGGCACGGAGGTGACAGGACGGTGACAGGACGGTGACAGAACGGTGACACCAAGGGTGGCACCAGGGTGACAGGACGGTGACAGGACGGTGACGGGACGGTGACACCAAGGGTGACAGAACGGTGGCACCAGGGTGACGGGACGGTGACAGAACGGTGGCACCAAGGTGGCACCGAGGTGACGGGACGGTGACGGGACGGTGACACTGACCTGGCGCCGCGGCGGTGGCCGCCAGCAGAGCGGTGACAACGGCGAGCGCCGGGAGCCTGCGGGGACACGGGGGCTTGGGGACACCGGTGGCACTGTCACATTGTCACCTCCCGCCCCAGAGCCACCACAGCGACACCGTGGGGACTGGCACCCCCTGTGCCACCCCCTGTCCCCAAATGCCACCCCCGGGTCCCCAAATGCCATTCACTGCCATTGTCACCCCCTGTGCCACCCCCGGGTCCCCAAATGCCATTGACTGCCATTGTCACCCCCCTGTGCCACCCCCTGTCCCCAAATGCCATTGACTGCCATTGTCACCCCCTGTGCCACCCCCCTGTCCCCAAGTGCCATTCACTGCCATTGTCACCCCCCAGAGCCACCCCCTGTCCCCAAATGCCATTCACTGCCATTGTCACCCCCTGTGCCACCCCCTGTCCCCAAATGCCACCCCCGGGTCCCCAAGTGCCACTCGTGGGACACCCAGAGACCCCCCCAGGACCCCGTGCTGGGACCCCGGGTGTCCCCTCTGTCCCCTCCGTGTCCCCTCCGTGTCCCCTCTGTCCCCTCTGTCCCCTCTGTCCCCTCTGTCCCCTCTGTCCCCTCTGTCCCCCACTGTCACTGTCCCCTCTGTCCCCTCCATCGCCCCCATTCCCAGTGTCCCCCCCGTGTCCCCTCTGCTGTCCCCCTCACTGTCCCCGCTGTCCCCTCGTGGTCCCACTGTCCCCCTCTGTCCCTGCTCTGTCCCCCTCTGTCCCCTCTGCTGTCCCCGCTGTCCCCTCTGCTGTCCCCGCTGTCCCCTCCGTCCCTGTCCCGTCACTGTCCCCTGTCCCCCGCTGCTGTCCCCGCTGTCCCCTCTGTTGTCGCCTCTGCTGTCCCCTCCATTCCCGCCTGAACCCTCCGTGGTCCCCTCGCTGTCCCCTCCATCCCCTGTGTCCCCCCACTGTCCCTGCTGTCCCCTCTGCTGTCCCCTCGTTGTCCCCCGCTGTCCCCCCCCGGTGCTGTCCGTGCTGTCCCCTCTGCTGTCCCCTCTGCTGTCCCCTCTGTCCCCCGCCATCCCCTCTGTCCCCTGTGCTGTCCCCTCTGTCCCCTGTGTCCCCCGCCATCCCCGGTGTCCCCCCCGCTGTCCCCTGTGCTGTCCCCCTCTGTCCCCGCCTCTGTCCCCGGTGTCTCCCCTGTGTCCCCCCGGTGCTGTCCCCTCTGTCCCCCCCACTGTCACCCCGCTGTCCCCTCCATCCCCTCTGTCCCCTCTGTCCCCCCGCTGTCCCCTGTGTCCCCCCCCGCTGTCCCCGGTGCTGTCCCCTCCATCCCCCTTGTCCCCCCGTGCTGTCCCCTCTGTCACCCCTGTCCCGCTCTGTCCCCTCCGTCCCCCCCAGTGTCCCCCTCTGTCCCGCTCTGTCCCCTCTGTCCCGGTGCTGTCCCCTGTGTCCCCCCCGCTGCCCCCCCCCACTGTCCCCCCTCTGTCCCCTCCATCCCCTCCATTCCCCGTGTCCCCCCTGTGTCCCCCCCGTGTCCCCCCTGTTGTCCCCCCTCTGTCCCCCCTCTGTCCCCCCTGTGCCCCCCGTCCCCCCTTGTCCCCTGTGCTGTCCCCTCTGTCCCCCCCGCTGTCCCCTGTCCCCCTCCCATGCCATCTCCTCTGTGCCCCCCCCGTCCCCTCTCTGTCCCCTCTGTCCCCCCCCGTGTCCCCCCCGTGTCCCCGGTGCTGTCCCCACTCTGTCCCCTGTGTCCCCTCCGTGTCCCGCCCATTGTCCCCCGTGCTGTCCCCTCTGTCCCCTCCGTGTCCCCGGTGCTGTCCCCCCCACTGTCCCCTCTGTCCCCTCCGTGTCCCCCCCGCTGTCCCCTCTCTGTCCCCTGTGTCCCCTCCGTGTCCCGCCCACTGTCCCCTCCATCTCCCGTGTCCCCCCCGTGTCCCCGGTGCCGTCCCCCCCACTGTCCCCTCTCTGTCCCCTCCATCCCCCCCGTGTCCCCCGTGCTGTCCCCTCCATCCCCTGTGTCCCCCCCGTGTCCCCGGTGCTGTCCCCCCCACTGTCCCCGGTGTCCCCTCCATCCCCCCCCGTGTCCCCCGTGCTGTCCCCTCCATCCCCTGTGTCCCCCCCGTGTCCCCGGTGCTGTCCCCCCCACTGTCCCCGGTGTCCCCTCCATCCCCCCCGTGTCCCCCGTGCTGTCCCCTCCATCCCCTGTGTCCCCCCGTGTCCCCGGTGCTGTCCCCCCCCACTGTCCCGGTGTCCCCTCCGTGTCCCGCCCACTGTCCCCTGTGTCCCCTGTGTCCCCCCCGTGTCCCCGGTGCTGTCCCCCCTCCTGTCCCCTCTCTGTCGCTGCTGTCCCCCTCGCTGTCCCCCCCTGTCCCTTTTCCCCCCTGTCCCCTCCATCCCCCCCTGTCCCCCGTGCTGTCCCCCCCCGCTGTCCCCGGTGTCCCCTCACTGTCCCCGCTGTCCCGGGTGTCCCCTCACTGTCCCCGCAGTCCCCTCTGTCCCCTGTCCCCTCCATATCCCCGGTGTCCCCGCCGCTGTCCCCGCTGTCCCGGGTGTCCCCTCACTGTCCCCGCAGTCCCCTCTGTCCCCTGTCCCCTCCATCCCCGGTGTCCCCGCCGCTGTCCCCGCTGTCCCGGGTGTCCCCTCACTGTCCCCGCAGTCCCCTCTGTCCCCTGTCCCCTCCATCCCCGTGTCCCCGCCGCTGTCCCCGCTGTCCCGGGTGTCCCCTCACTGTCCCCGGTGCTGTCCCCTCCATCCCCGGTGTCCCCTCTGCTGTCCCCCCCTCTGTCCCGCTGTCCCCCCCCGTGTCCCCTTTGCTGTCCCCGCTCCATCCCCGGTGTCCCCTCACTGTCCCCGCTGTCCCCTGTCCCCTCCCTCTGCCCCAGTGTCCCCGCTCCATCCCCGGTGTCCCCTCACTGTCCGCGGTGTCCCCTCCATCCCCGGTGTCCCCTCCATATCCCCGGTGTCCCCTGCCGCTGTCCCCTCTGTCCCCGGTGTCCCCTCCCCCGTCCCCTCCATCCCCGGTGTCCCCTCGCTGTCCCCTCCATCCCCTCTGTCCCCCGCCGCTGTCCCCTCCCGTGTCCCCTCCATCCCCGGTTTCCCCTCCATCCCCGGTGTCCCGGTTCTGTCCCCGGTGTCTCACGGCGCTGTCGGTCCCATGGCTGTCCCCGCTGTCCCTCTGTCCCTCTGTCGCTGTCCCTCTGTCGCTGTCCCTCTGTCCCTCTGTCCCCGCCGTCGCTGTCGCCGCTGTCGCTGTCGGGGCCGGGCCCGCCCGGGGCCGTTTTAGCGGCGGGCACGGGGAGGGGCCGGTGGCGCGGGGCCAGCCAATCCCGGCCCGGAACCGCCCCGAACCGGCACCGGAACCGGCACCGGGACCGGCACCGGAACCGGCACCGGGACCGGCACCGGAACCGCAACGGGACCGGGATAGAACCGGGACAGCACCGGGACCGGCACCGGAACCGCAACGGGACCGGGATAGAACCGGGACAGCACCGGGACCGGAACCGCAACGGGACCGGGATAGAACCGGGACCACCTTAAAACCGCACCGGGACCGCATTAAACTGCAGCGGGACCGCACCGGAACCGGGATGGAACCAGGACTGCATTAAACCCGCACCGGGACCGGGACCGCACCGGGCCGGGATGGAACCGGGACCGCAGTGGGACCGCAGTAAAACCGCACCGGGACTGCATTAAACTGCACCAGAACGCACCGGAACCGGGATAGAACCGGGACTGCATTAAACCCGCACCGAAACTGCACCGGGACGGCACCGGAACCGGGATGGAACCGGGACCGCAGCGGGACTGCATTAAAACCGCACCGGGACCGGCACCGGAACCGGGACCGCACCAGGACTGCATTAAACCCGCACCGGAACTGCACCGGGACCGCAGCGGAACCGGGACCGGACCGGGATGGAAGCGGGATAGAAGCGGGACCGCAGCGGGACCGCATTAAACCCGCACCGGAACCGGCACCGGACCGGGACAGAACCGGCACCGGACCGGGATGGAACCGGGACAGGACCGGGATAGAAGCAGGACCGCAGCGGGGCTGCATTAAACCCGCACCGGAACCGGCACCGGACCGGGATGGAACCGGGACAGGACCGGGATAGAAGCAGGACCGCAGCGGGGCTGCATTAAACCCGCCCCGGAACCGGCACCGGACCGGGATGGAGCCGGGACAGGCCCGGGATGGAGCCGGGGCCGCACCGGGGCTGCATTGAAGCCGCACCGGGACTGCACCGGAACCGGGCCGGGTCCGCACCGGAACCGCATCGGACCGGGACGGAACCGGGACAGGACCGGGATGGAGCCGCCGGGACCCGCATTAAAACCGCACCGGACCGGGACCGGACCGGGACCGCAGTGAAACTGCACCGGGACCGCATTGAACCCGCACCGGACCGGGGCAGAACCGGGACCGCATTAAACCCGCACCGGACCGGGGCAGAACCGGGACCGCATTGAACCCGGACCGGGACCGGCACCGGACCGGGACCGCACCGGGACCGCATTGAACCCGCACCGGACCGGGACCGCACCGGGACCGCATTAAACCCGCACCGGGACCGGGGCAGAACCGGGACCGCATTAAACCCGCACCGGACCGGGGCAGAACCGGGACCGCAGTGAAACTGCACCGGGACCGCAGCGGGACTGCAGCGGAACCGGAACCGGACGAGACCGCAGTGAAACTGCACCGGGGCCGCATAAAACCCGCACCGGACCGGGGCCGGACCGGGACCGCAGTGAAACTGCACCGGGGCCGCAGCGGGACCGCGTTAAACCCGCACCGGGACCGGGACCGCAGCGGGACCGCGGGTACCGGAGCTGGCACCGGGCCGGGAGCGCAGCGGCACCGGGAGCGCAGCGGGGTCACTGCGGCACCGGGAGCGCGCCAACACCGGCACCGGCACCGGGACCGCGCCGGCACTGCGGGAACCCGAACCGGACCGGAACCGCAATGGGGCTGCACCGGGATGGAACCGGGACTGCACCGAGATAGAACCGGGACAGAACCGGGACTGCGGGAACCCGAACCGGACCGGAACCGCAATGGGGCTGCACCGGGACAGAACCGGGACTGCACCGGACCGAACCGGGACTGCGGGAACCCGAACCGGACCGGGACCGCAATGGGGCTGCACCGGGACAGAACCGGGACCGCACCGAGATAGAATTGGGACAGAACGGGGACCGAAACCGGGATAGAACCGGGACAGGACCGGGACTGCACCGGGACTGCGGGAACCCGAACCGGACCGGGACCGCAATGGGGCTGCACCGGGATGGGACCGGGACGGAACCGGGACGGAACCGGGACCGCACCGAGATACATTTGGGACAGAACCGAGACTGCGCCGGCGCTGCGGGAACCCGAACCGGACCGGAACCGCAGTGGGGCTGCACCGGGATGGGACAGGGACGGAACCGGGAACGGCTGCGGCACCGGGACCGAACCGGGATAGAACCGGGACAGAACCGGGACTGCACCGGGACTGCGGGAACCCGAACCGGACCGGAACCGCACTGAAACCGCACCGGGACCGGACCGGGACGAACTGCGGCACCGGGACCGCAGTGGGACAGAACCGGCACCGGGAGCCGGCACCGGGCCAAGCACCGGGACCAGCACCGGGACCGGGACCGGGACCGCCCCCCACAAACCGGGACCCTCAAACCGGGACCCCCCCGCAGCTGGCGGAGCCGGGTCTGTCCCGGGTCTGTCCCGGTTCTGTCCCGGGTCTGTCCTGCTGCGGTTCCAGGGTCTGTCCCGGTTCTGTCCCGGTTTCTGTCCCGGTTTCTATCCCGGTTTCTGTCCCGGGTCTGTCCCGGGTCTGTCCCGGTTCTGTCCCGGTTCTGTTCTGGTTTCTTTGCCGGTTCTGTCCCGGTTCTGTCCCGGTTCTGTCCCGGTTCTGTCCCGGTTTCTTTCCCGGTTTCTGTCCCGGTTCTGTCCCGGTTTCTTTCCCGGTTTCTGTCCCGGTTCTGTCCCGGTTTCTGTCCCGGTTCTGTCCCGGGTCTGTCCCGGTTTCTGTCCCGGTTCTGTCCCGGTTCTGTCCCGGTTCTGTCCCGGTTTCTGTCCCGGTTCTGTCCCGGGTCTGTCCCGGTTCTGTCCCGGTTCTGTCCCGGTTCTGTCCCGGTTTCTTTCCCGGTTTCTGTCCCGGTTCTGTCCCGGTTTCTGTCCCGGTTCTGTCCCGGGTCTGTCCCGGTTTCTGTCCCGGTTCTGTCCCGGTTCTGTCCCGGGTCTGTCCCGGTTCTGTCCCGGGTCTGTCCCGGTTTCTGTCCCGGTTCTGTCCCGGTTCTGTCCCGGTTCTGTCCCGGTTCTGTCCCGGGTCTGTCCCGGTCCTGTCCCGGTTCCTGTCCCGGTCCTGTCCCGGTTCCTGTCCCGGGTCTGTCCCGGTTCTGTCCCGGTTTCTTTCCCGGTTCTGTCCCGGTTCTGTCCCGTTTCTGTCCCGGTTCTGTCCCGGTTCTGTCCCGGGTCTGTCCCCGTTCTGTCCCGGTTCTGTCCCGGTTTCTCTCCCGGTTCTGTCCCGGTTTCTGTCCCGGTTCTGTCCCGGGTCTGTCCCGGTTCTGTCCCGGTTCTGTCCCGGTTTCTTTCCCGGTTTCTGTCCCGGTTCTGTCCCGGTTTCTGTCCCGGTTCTGTCCCGGGTCTGTCCCGGTTTCTGTCCCGGTTCTGTCCCGGTTCTGTCCCGGTTCTGTCCCGGTTTCTGTCCCGGTTCTGTCCCGGGTCTGTCCCGGTTCTGTCCCGGTTCTGTCCCGGTTTCTTTCCCGGTTTCTGTCCCGGTTCTGTCCCGGTTTCTTTCCCGGTTTCTGTCCCGGTTCTGTCCCGGTTTCTGTCCCGGTTCTGTCCCGGGTCTGTCCCGGTTTCTGTCCCGGTTCTGTCCCGGTTCTGTCCCGGTTCTGTCCCGGTTTCTGTCCCGGTTCTGTCCCGGGTCTGTCCCGGTTCTGTCCCGGTTCTGTCCCGGTTCTGTCCCGGTTTCTTTCCCGGTTTCTGTCCCGGTTCTGTCCCGGTTTCTGTCCCGGTTCTGTCCCGGGTCTGTCCCGGTTTCTGTCCCGGTTCTGTCCCGGTTCTGTCCCGGGTCTGTCCCGGTTCTGTCCCGGGTCTGTCCCGGTTTCTGTCCCGGTTCTGTCCCGGTTCTGTCCCGGTTCCTGTCCCGGTTCTGTCCCGGTTCTGTCCCGGTTTCTGTCCCGGTTCTGTCCCGGGTCTGTCCCGGTTTCTTTGCCGGTTCTGTCCCGGTTCTGTCCCGGTTTCTTTCCCGGTTTCTGTCCCGGTTCTGTCCCGGTTTCTGTCCCGGTTCTGTCCCGGTTCTGTCCCGGTTCTGTCCCGGTTCTGTCCCGGTTGTGTCCCGGTTGTGTCCCGGTTCTGTCCCGGTTCTGTCCCGGTTTCTGTCCCGGTTCTGTCCCGGTTCTGTCCCGGTGTGGAGACCCCACAGTGACACCATCAGGGGCACGACCGGAGACCCCAGCCCCATTCTGGGGGGACCCCAGACCCAAAATCCTGTCCGGGACCCCCAGCCCCATTTTGGGGGACCCCAGCCCCATTTTGGGGAGACCCCAGCCCCATTTTGGGGAGACCCCAGATCCATTTTGGGGAGACCCCAGCCCCATTTTGGGGAGACCCCAGACCCATTTTGGGGAGACCCCAGCCCCATTTTGGGGAGACCCCAGATCCATTTTGGGGGACCCCAGACCCATTTTGGGGAGACCCCAGCCCCATTTTGGGGAGACCCCAGCCCCATTTTGGGGTCCCTCCAAGCCCCCAGCCCCATTTTGGGGTCCCCCCCCATTCCCAGCTCCATTCCCGGCACCCCCAGACCCATTTTGGGGGGACCCCAGACCCAGAATCACGTGCGGGATCCCTCAGCCCCATTTTGGGGGGACCCCAGACCCATTTTTGGGGTCCCCCCCATTCCCAGCTCCGTTCCCGGGACCCCCCAACTCCGCTCTGGGCACCCCAAAACCAAACCCAGCCCCATTTCGGGGACCCCAGCCCCATTTCGGGGGACCCCAGACCCATTTTGGGGGGACCCCAGCCCCATTTCGGGGACCCCAGCCCCATTTCGGGGTTCCCCATTCCCAGCCCCATTTCGGGGACCCCAGCCCCATTTCAGGGACCCCAGCCCCATTTCGGGGTTCCCCATTCCCAGCCCCATTTCGGGGGACCCCAGCCCCATTTCGGGGACCCCAGACCCATTTCGGGGTTCCCCATTCCCAGCCCCATTTTGGGGGGACCCCAGCCCCATTTCGGGGACCCCAGCCCCATTTCGGGGTTCCCCAAACCCAGCCCCATTTCGGGGACCCCAGCCCCATTTTGGGGACCCCCAAACCCAGCTCCATTTTGGCGGACCCCAGCCCCGGCCCCATTTTGGGGACCCCAGCCCCATTTCGGGGTTCCCCATTCCCAGCCCCATTTCGGGGACCCCAGACCCATTTCAGGGACCCCAGCCCCATTTCAGGGACCCCAGACCCATTTTGGGGTTCCCCATTCCCAGCCCCATTTCGGGGGACCCCAGCCCCATTTCGGGGACCCCCAAACCCCCGGACCCCACTGGGACCCTGGGCTGGGATTTGGGGTTTTTGGTTGCGGATTTTGGGTTTCCAGGCGCGGATTTTGGGGTTTCAGGGGCGGATTTGGGATTTCCCGGTGCAGATTTTGGGGCTTTGGGTGCAGATTTGGGGTTTCCAGGTATAAATTTGCACTTTTTGGGTGCAGATTTGGGGTTTTCAGGTGTAAATTTGCACTTTTTGGGTGCAGATTTGGGGTTTTCAGGTGTAAATTTGCACTTTTTCGGTGCAGATTTGGGGTTTCCGGTGCAGATTTGGGATTTTTGGGTGCAGATTTGGGATTTTTGGGTGCAGATTTGGGTTTCCATGTACGAATTTGGGGTTTCCATGTGCGGATTTGGGGTTTTCAGGTGCAAATTTTCCCTTTTTGGGTGCGGGTTTTGGGGTTTCCAGGTGTGGATTTGGGGGTTTGGGTGCGAATTTGGGGTTTCCAGCTGTGAAATTTGGGGTTTTTGGGTGCGGATTTGGGGTTTTGGGTGCGGGTTTTTGGGTTTCCAAGTGTAAATTTGGGGGTTCAGGTGTAGATTTTGGGGTTTTCAGGTGCGGATTTGGGGTTTCAGGTGTGGAATTTGGGGGTTCCAGGTGTAAATTTGGGGTTTTGGGTACAGATTTGGGGTTTTGGGTGCGGATTTGGGGTTCCAGGTGTAAAATTTGGGGGTTTGGGTACAAATTTGGGGTTTTGGGGCGCGAATTTGAGGTTTGGGTGTGGATTTGGGGTTCCCAGGTGTGAAATTTGGGGTTTGGGTGCGGATTTGGGGTTTTGGTGCAGATTTGGGGTTTTGGGTGCGGATTTTGGGGTTCCCAGGTGTGAAATTTGGGTTTTTTGGGTGCAGATTTGGGGTTTTTGGGTGCAGATTTGGGGTTTTGGGTGCAGATTTGGGGTTTTTGGGTGCGGATTTTCCCTTTTTGGGTGCGGATTTTTGGGTTTCCAAGTGTAAATTTGGGGGTTCAGGTGTAGATTTTGGGGTTTTTCAGGTGCGGATTTGGGGTTCCCAGGTGCGGATTTGGGGTTTTCAGGTGTAAAATTGGGGTTTTAGGTGCAGATTTGGGGTTTCCAGGTGTGAAATTGAGGGTTTGGGTACAAATTTGGGATTTTGGGTGCAGATTTGGGGTTCCCAGGTGTGGATTTGGGGGTTCCAGGTGTGCAATTTGGTGGCTTTGGGTGCGGATTTGGGGTTCCAGGTGCGGATTTGGGGTTTCAGGGGCGGATTTGGGGTTCCCAGGTGAGGATTTGGGGGTTTTGGGTGTGGATTTGGGGGATTTGGGTACAAATTTGGGGTTCTGGGGCGCAAATTTGGGGGTCTGGGTGCGGATTTGGGATTTCCAGGTGCGGATTTTGGGTTTCCAGGTGCGGGTTTGGGGTTTCAGGGGCGGATTTGGGATTTCCCGGTGCAGATTTTGGGGCTTTGGGTGCAGATTTGGGGTTTCCAGGTGTAAATTTGCACTTTTTGGGTGCAGATTTGGGGTTTCCAGGTGTAAATTTGCACTTTTTGGGTGGAGATTTGGGGTTTCCGGTGCAGATTTGGGATTTTGGGTGCAGATTTGGGATTTCCATGTACGAATTTGGGTTTCCATGTGCGGATTTGGGGTTTTCAGGTGCAAATTTTCCCTTTTTGGGTGCGGGTTTTGGGGTTTCCAGGTGCGGATTTGGGGTTTTTGGGTGCAGATTTGGGGTTTTGGGTGCAGATTTGGGGTTTTTGGGTGCGGATTTTCCCTTTTTGGGTGCGGGTTTTTGGGTTTCCAAGTGTAAATTTGGGGGTTCAGGTGTAGATTTTGGGTTTTTCCAGGTGCGGATTTGGGGTTTCCAGGTGTGAAATTTGGGGATTTGGGTGCGGATTTGGGGTTTCCAGGTGCTGTTTTTGGATTTTCAGGTGCAAATTTTCCGTTTTTGGGTGCAGATTTGGATTTTTTGGGTGCAGATTTGGGGTGTCTGGGTACAAATTTTCCCTTTTTGGGTGCAGATTTGGGGTTTTCAGGTGCAAATTTTCCTTTTTGGGTGCAGATTTGGGGTTTTCAGGTGCAAATTTTCCCTTTTTGGGTGCGGATTTGGGGTTTCCATGTACGGATCTGCTGGGTTTGGTTTCAGATTTGGGGTTTTCAGGTGCAAATTTTCGCTTTTCGGGTGCAGATTTGGGGGTTTTGGATGCAAATTTTTGCTTTTTTTGGGTGCAGATTTGGGGTTCCCGTGTACGAATTTGTGATTTTTGGGTGCAGATTTGGGGTGTCTGGGTACAAATTTTCGCTTTTTGGGTGCAGATTTGGCATTTTTGGGTGCAGATTTTCCCTTTTTGGGTGCAACTTTTCCCTTTTTGGGTGCAGATTTTCGCTTTTTGGGTGCAGATTTGGCGGTTTTAGGTGCAGATTTTCCCTTTTTGGGTGCAGATTTTCCCTTTTTAGGTGCAGATTTTCCCTTTTTGGATGCAACTTTTCCCTTTTTGGGTGTAAATTTTCCCTTTTGGTGTTCAGCTTTTCCCTTTTTTGGGTGCAGATTTGGCATTTTTAGGTGCAGATTTTCCCTTTTTGGGTGCAACTTTTCCCTTTTTGGGTGCAGATTTGGGGTTTTTGGGTGCAGATTTTCCCTTTTTGGGTGCAGATTTGGCATTTTTAGGTGCAGATTTTCCCTTTTTGGGTGCAGATTTTGGGGTTTTCAGGTGCAAATTTTCGCTCTTTGGGTGCAGATTTGGGGTTTTTGGGTGCAGATTTTCGCTTTTTGGGTGCAGATTTGGCGGTTTTAGGTGCAGATTTTCCCTTTTTAGGTGCAGATTTTCCCTTTTTGGGTGCAGCTTTTCCCTTTTTTGGGTGTAAATTTTCCCTTTTGGTGTTCAGCTTTTCCTTTTTTGGGTGCGGATTTTCCCTTTTCGGGCTCCGTTTCTGGTTCCCCTCCCGGTCCCATCCCCGCCCGGTGCCCCGGGGCTGCCGGTGCCGGGTGGGGGCGGGGCGGGGCTGCCGGTGCCGGGTGGGGGCGGGGGTGTCGGTGCCGGGTGGGGGCGGGGCGGGGCTGGCACTGCCGGGTGGGGGCGGGGCTGGCGGTGCCGGGTGGGGGAGGGGCGGCGGTGTCGCACAAGGGTCCCTTTGATGCCATCAAAGCCGCTTTGTGCGGGGTGGGGGAGGGGCGAGGCCGCTCGGGGGGGGGGTGGGGTTGGGGTCGGGGTCACTTTGGGGTTGGGATCGGGGTGGGGTCGGGGTCGGTTTGGGGTCAGTTTGGGGTCGGGTTGGGGTCGGTTTGGGGTCGGGGTCCGTTTGGGATCAGTTTGGGGTCGGGTTGGGATCAGTTTGGGGTCAGTTTGGGGTCGGGGTCGGTTTGGGGTCGGGTTGGGGTCGGGGTGGGTTGGGGTCAGTTTGGGGTCGGTTTTGGGATCAGGTTGGTGTTGGTTTGGGATCAGGTTGGTGTTGGTTTGGGGTCGGGGTTGGTTTGGGATCAGTTTGGGGTCGGGTTTGGGGTTGGGGTCGGGTTGGGATCAGTTTGGGGTTGGGATCAGTTTGGGGTCAGTTTGGGGTTGGGGTTGGGGTCGGGTTGGGGTCAGTTTGGGGTCAGTTTGGGGTCGATTTGGTGTCGGGTTGGGGTTTGGGTCGGGTTGGGGTTGGTGGGGTCAGTTTGGGGGTCGGTTTGGAATCAGTTTGGGGTCGGTTTTGAGATCAGTTTGGGATCAGTTTGGGGTCGGGTTGGGGTCGGGGTCGGTTTGGGTTTGGGGTCGGTTTGGGGTCAGTTTGGGGTTGGGTCGGGGTTGGGGTCGGTTTGGGGTCAGTTTGGGGTCGGTTTGGGGTTGGGGTCGGTTTGGGGTCGGTTTTGGGATCGGTTTGGGTCGGGGTCGGGTTGGGGTTGGGGTCGGGGTCAGTTTGGGGTCGGTTTGGGATCAGGTTTGGGGTCGGGTTTGGGGTCGGGGTCCGTTTGGGATCAGTTTGGGGTTTGGGGTCAGGTTTGGGGTTTGGGGTCGGGGTCACAGGGAGACCCAGATCCCAGTGCCGGGGTCTCTGGAGACCCCAAATCTGAGCCCGGGGTCAGGGGGATCCCCAAAATCCCAGTGCTGGATCTGGGGGACACCCCAAATCCCAGCCCAGCTCAGGGGGAGACCCCAAATCCCAGCCCAGGGTTTGGGGAGACCCCAAATCCCAGCCCAGGGTTTGGGGAGACCCCAAATCCCAGCCCAGGGTCAGGGGGAGACCCCAAATCCCAGCCTGGATCTGGGGGAGACCCCAAGATCCCGTCTGGAGTCACCGGAGACCCCAAACCTGAGCCCGGGGTGAGGTGGGGACCCCAAATCCCAACCTGGCATCACATGGGGACCCCAAATGCCAGCCCAGGGTCACCTGGACACCCCAAATCCCAACCGGGGACCCCAAATCTGAGCCCAGGGTCACCTGGACACCCCAAATCCCAGTGCTGGACCAGGTGGATCCCCAAAACCCCAATGCTGCATCAGGAGGACACCCCAAATGCCAGCCCAGGGTCAGGGGGACACCCCAAATCCCAGCCAGGGTCAGGGGGAGACCCCAAATCTGAGCCAGGGTCACTGGGACACCCCAAATCCCAGCCAGGGTCACGGGGACACCCCAAATCTGAACTCAGAGGTCACTGCAGACCCCAAATCCCAACTGGAGTCACCGGAGACCCCAAACCTGAGCCCGGGGTGAGGTGGGGACCCCAAATCCCAACCTGGCATCACATGGGGACCCCAAATCCCGGTGCTGGGTCTGGGGGAGACCCCAAACCTGAGCCCAGAGTTAAAGGGAGACCCCAAATCCCAAGGCCGAGGTCACTGGAGACCCCAAATCTGAGCCCGGGGTCAGTGGGGACCCCAAATCCCAACCCTGGGGTCACTCCGAACACCCCAAATGTCAACCCGGAGACCCCAAATCTGAGCCCAGGGTGAGGGGGAGAACCCAAATCCCAGTGCTGGGTCTGGCGAGACCCCAAATCTGAGCCCAGGGTCTGGGGGGAGACCCCAAATCTGAGCCCAGAGTTAAAGGGAGACCCCAAATGCCAGTGCTGGGACACGGGGAGACCCCAAATATGAGCCCAGGGTTAATGGGAGACCCCAAATCCCAGCCCAGGCCAGAGGGACACCCCAAATCCCAGCCCAGGCCAGAGGGAGACCCCAAATCTGAGCCCAGGGTCTGGGGAGACCCCAAATCTGAGCCCAGAGTTAAAGGGAGACCCCAAATGCCAGTGCTGGGGACATGGGGAGACCCCAAATATGAGCCCAGGGTCAGGGGGAGACCCCAAAGCTGAGCCCAGGGTTAATGGGAGACCCCAAATCCCAGCCCAGGCCAGAGGGAGACCCCAAATCTGAGCCCAGGGTCAGTGGGGAGACCCCAAATCTGAGCCCAGGGTCAGGGGGAGACCCCAAATCCCAGCCCAGGCCAGAGGGAGACCCCAAATCTGAGCCCAGGGTCACCCGGACACCCCAAATCTCAACCCGGGGACCCCAAATCTGAGCCCAAGGGACACCGGGGACCCCAAATCCCAGTTCGGTGTCACCCGGTCCCCTCCCCCCCCGGTGTCACATCCCCCCTGTCCCCCCGGGCACAAAGCAGCTCTGTGCCTCTGTCCGTCTGTCCGTCTGTCCCTCTGTCCCTGTGTCCCTCTGTGCCTCTGTCCCTCTGTCTGTCTGTCCCTCTGTCCCTCTGTCCTTTGTCCCTCTGTCCCTCTGTCCATCTGTCCCTCTGTCCCTCTGTGCCCTCTCTGTCCCTCTGTCCCTTTGTCCCTCTGTCCCCTCTGTCCCTCTGTCCTCTGTCCGTCTGTCCGTCCGGCACCGCCCCTGCAGAAACGAGCCCAGAAAATGAACCCTGTGATAGCGAACCCACAAAAATCAACCCCATAAAACCAAACCCTTAAAAATTCACCCCATAAAACCAAACCCTACGGAAACGAACACGTAAAATTAACCCTATAAAAGCAAAACTTATAAAAATAAACCCTACAAAAACAAACCCTACAGAAACAACCCTAAAAAAACCCATAAAACCAAACCCATAGAAATTAACCCCATAATACCAAACCCAACAAAAATTAACCCTGTATGACCAAACCCGATAGAAATGAACCCAGAAAATTCAGCCCATAAAACCAAACCCTACAGAAACAAACCCGTGAAATTAACCCTATAATACCAAACCCATAAAAATTAACCCCATAAAACCAAACCCTATAAAAATTAACCCCATAACACCAAACCCATAAAAATTAACCCCATAAAACCAAACCCTAGAAGACCAAACCCTATAGAAACGAACCCGTAAAATTAACCCTAAAAAAAACCATAAAACCAAACCCTATAAAAATTAACCCCATAATTCCAAACCCTACAGAAACGAACCCGTAAAATTAACCCTATAATACCAAACTCTATAGAAATAAACCCAGAAAATTAACCCTATAACACCAAAGCCTATAAAAATTAACCATATAAAAACAAACCCTTATAAAAATTAACCCCATAAAACCAAACCCTATAGAAACAACCCTAAAAAAACCCATAAAAACAAGCCCATAAAATTAACCCCATAAAACCAAAACCCATAAAAATTAACCCCATAACACCAAACCCTACAGAAACAAACCCGTAAAATTAACCCTGTAATACCAAACCCATAAAAATTAACCCCATAAAACCAAACCCTATGAGACCAAACCCTATAGAAACGAACCCGTAAAATTAACCCTATAATACCAAATCCAATAAAAACAACCCTAAAAAAACCCATAAAACCAAACCCTATAGAAATTAACCCCATAAAACCAAACCCTATAAAAATGAACCCCATAAAACCAAACCCTACAGAAACAAACCCGTAAAATTAACCCTATAATACCAAACTCTATAAAAATTAACCCCATAAAACCAAACCCTATAAGACCAAACCCTATAGAAACGAACCCATAAAATTACCCCTATAATACCAAATCCAATAAAAACAACCCTAAAAAAACCCATAAAACCAAACCCTATCGAAATTAACCCCATAAAACCAAACCCTATAGAAATTAACCCCATAATACCAAACCCTACAGAAACGAACCCGTAAAATTAACCCTATAATACCAAACCCTAAAAAATGAACCCAGAAAATTGACCCTATAACACCAAAGCCTATAAAAATTAACCATATAAAAACAAACCCCTATAAAAATTAACCCCCTAAAACCAAACCCCATAGAAACAACCCTAAAAAAACCCATAAAAACAAGCCCGTAAAATTAACCCTATAATACCAAAGCCCATAAAAATTAACCCCATAAAACCAAACCCTATAAAAATTAACCCCATAAAACCAAAACCCATAAAACTAACCCTATAATACCAAACCCTATAGAAACGAACCCGCAAAATTAACCCTATAAAAGCAGCCCTATAAAAATTAACCCCATAAAACCAAACCCTACAGAAACGAACCCACAAAATTAACCCTATAACACCAAACCCTATAGAAACGAACCCAGAAAATTAACCCCATAATACCAAACCCTTAAAAATTAACCCTATAAGGCCAAACCCTATAGAAGCGACCCTATAAAAATGAACACTGTAAAACAGCCCTATAAAATCAACCCTACAAAAATCAACCCTACAAAACCCCATAAAAACAAACCCCATGGAAATTAACCCTACAAAAACCAACCCCACAAAAATCAACTCCACAAAACAGCCCTACAAAACCCCATAAAACCCAAACCCCATAGAAATTAACCCTGCAAAAACCATCCCTACAGAAATCAACTCCATAAAACAGCCCTACAAAACCCCATAAAACACAAACCCTATAGAAATTAACCCTACAAAAACCAACCCTACAAAAATCAACTCCATAAAACAGCCCTACAAAACCCCATAAAACCCAAACCCTGTAGAAACAGCCCTGAAAAACCAAACCGCATAAAACAAACCAATAAAAACGAACCCCATAAAACAACCCTACAAAACCCCATAGAGGCAAACCCTATAGAGAAAACCCTACAAAAATCAACCCTACAAAAACCAACCCTGTGGAAATCAACCCTGTGGAAATCAACCCCATTAAAAATCAACCCCATGAAACAGCCCCACAAAACCCCATAGAAACAAACCCTATAAAAATCAACCCCATTAAAAATCAACCCCATAAAACAGCTCTACAAAAACGACACCATAAAAACAAACCCTACAGAAATCAAGGCCACAAAAATCAACCCCATTAAAAATCAGCCCCATGAAACAGCCCCACAAAACCCCATAAAAACAAACCCTATAAAAATCAACCCCATTAAAAATCAACCCCATAAAACAGCCCTACAAAACCCCATAGAAGCAAACCCTATAGAGAAAACCCTACAAAAATCAACCCTACAAATACCAACCCTGTGGAAACCAACCCTGTGGAAATCAACCCCATTAAAAATCAACCCCATAAAACAGCCCTACAAAAACGGCACCATGAAAACAAACCCCACAGAAATCAAGCCCACAAAAATCAGCCCTACAAAAATCAGCCCCATGAAACAGCCCCACAAAAGCCCGTAAAAACAAAACCCTGTAGAAACAGCCCTACAAAAATGACCCCATAAAAACCAACCCTACAGAAACCAAGCCCTACAAAAATCAGCCCTACAAAAATCAGCCCCATAAAACAGCCCTACAAAACCCGGTAAAACCCAAACCCTACAGAAACAACCCCACAAAAATGCCCCCATAGAAGCAAACCCTATAGAAGAAACCCTACAGAAATCAACCCTACAAAAACCGACCCCGTGGAAATCAACCCTGTAAAAATCAACCCCATTAAAAATCAACCCCATAAAACAGCCCTACAAAAACGACACCTTGAAAACAAACCCTACAGAAATCAAGCCTACAAAAATCGGCCCTGATAAAAATCAGCCCCATCAAACAGCCCCTCAAAACCCCATAAAAGCAAACCCTATAAAAATCAACCCCATTAAAAATCAACCCCATAAAACAGGCCTAAAAAACTACACCATGAAAACCAACCCTACAGAAATCAAGGCCACAAAAATCAACCCCATTAAAAATCAGCCCCATGAAACAGCCCCACAAAACCCCATAAAAACAAACCCTGTAAAAATCAACCCCATTAAAAATCAACCCCATAAAACAGCCCTACAAAACCCCATAGAAGCAAACCCTATAGAGAAAACCCTACAAAAATCAACCCTACAAAAACCAACCCTGTGGAAACCAACGCTGTAAAAATCAACCCCATTAAAAATCAACCCCATGAAACAGCCCTACAAAAACGACACCATAAAAACAAACCCTACAGAAACTGAGCCTACAAAAATCAGCCCTACAAAAATCAGCCCCATAAAACAGCCCCACAAAACCCCATAAAAACAAACCCTATAAAAATCAACCCCATTAAAAATCAACCCCATAAAACAGCTCTACAAAAACGACACCATGAAAACCAACCCTACAGAAATCAAGGCCACAAAAATCAACCCCATTAAAAATCAGCCCCATGAAACAGCCCCACAAAACCCCATAGAAACAAACCCTATAAAAATCAACCCCATTAAAAATCAACCCCATAAAACAGCCCTACAAAACCCCATAGAAGCAAACCCTATAGAGAAAACCCTACAAAACTCAACCCTACAAAAACCAACCCTGTGGAAACCAACCCTGTAAAAATCAACCCCATTAAAAATCAACCCCATAAAACAGCCCTACAAAAACGACACCATGAAAACAAACCCCACAGAAATCAAGCCTACAGAAATCAGCCCTACAAAAATCAGCCCCATGAAACAGCCCCACAAAAGCCCGTAAAAACAAAACCCTGTAGAAACAGCCCTACAAAAATGACCCCATAAAAACCAACCCTAGAGAAACCAAGCCCTACAAAAATCAGCCCTACAAAAATCAGCCCCATAAAACAGCCCTACAAAACCCGGTAAAACCCAAACCCTACAGAAACAACCCCACAAAAATGACCCCATAGAAGCAAACCCTATGGAAGAAACCCTACAGAAATCAACCCTGTAAAAATCAACCCCATTAAAAATCAACCGCATAAAACAGCCCTACAAAAACGACCCCATAAAAACAAACCCTGCAGAAATCAAGCCTACAAAAATCGGCCCTGATAAAAATCAGCCCCATCAAACAGCCCCTCAAAACCCCATAAAAGCAAACCCTATAAAAATCAACCCCATTAAAAATCAACCCCATAAAACAGCCTTACAAAACCCCATAGAAGCAAACCCTATAGAGAAAACCCTACAAAAATCAACCCTACAAAAACCAACCCTGTGGAAACCAACCCTGTGGAAATCAACCCCATTAAAAATCAACCCCATTAAAAATCAACCCCATAAAACAGCCCTACAAAAACGACACCCTGAAAACAAACCCCACAGAAATCAAGCCCACAAAAATCAGCCCTACAAAAATCAGCCCCATGAAACAGCCCCACAAAAGCCCATAAAAACAAAACCCTGTAGAAACAGCCCTACAAAAATGACCCCATAAAAACCAACCCTAGAGAAACCAAGCCCTACAAAAATCAGCCCTACAAAAATCAGCCCCATAAAACAGCCCTACAAAACCCGGTAAAACCCAAACCCTACAGAAACAACCCCACAAAAATGACCCCATAGAAGCAAACCCTATAGAGAAAACCCTACAAAAATCAACCCTATAAACATCGACCCTGTGGAAACCATCCCTGTAAAAATCAACCCCATTAAAAATCAACCCCATAAAACAGCCCTATAAAACCCCATAGAAGCAAACCCTATAGAGAAAACCCTACAAAAATCAACCCTACAAAAACCAACCCTGTGGAAATCAACCCTGTAAAAATCAACCCCATTAAAAATCAACCCCATAAAACAGCCCTAAAAAACGACACCATGAAAACCAACCCTACAGAAATCAAGCCTACAAAAATCAGCCCTACAAAAATCAGCCCCATAAAACAGCCCCACAAAACCCCATAAAAACAAACCCTATAAAAATCAACCCCATTAAAAATCAACCCCATAAAACAGGCCTAAAAAACGACACCATGAAAACCAACCCTACAGAAATCAAGGCCACAAAAATCAGCCCCATTAAAAATCAGCCCCATGAAACAGCCCCACAAAACCCCATAGAAACAAACCCTGTAAAAATCAACCCCATTAAAAATCAACCCCATGAAACAGCCCTACAAAACGACACCATGAAAACAAAACCCTAGAGAAATCAAGGCCACAAAAATCAACCCCATTAAAAATCAGCCCCATGAAACAGCCCCACAAAACCCCATAAAAACAAACCCTATAAAAATCAACCCCATTAAAAATCAACCCCATAAAACAGCCCTACAAAAATGACCCCATAGAAGCAAACCCTATAGAGAAAACCCTACAAAAATCAACCCTACAAAAACCAACCCTGTGGAAACCAACCCTGTGGAAATCAACCCCATTAAAAATCAACCCCATAAAACAGCCCTACAAAAACGACACCATGAAAACAAACCCCACAGAAATCAAGCCCACAAAAATCAGCCCTACAAAAATCAGCCCCATAAAACAGCCCTACAAAACCCAGTAAAACCCAAACCCTACAGAAACAACCCCACAAAAATGACCCCATAGAAGCAAACCCTATAGAAGAAACCCTACAGAAATCAACCCTACAAAAACCGACCCCGTGGAAATCAACCCTGTAAAAATCAACCCCATTAAAAATCAACCCCATAAAACAGCCCTACAAAAACGACACCTTGAAAACAAACCCTACAGAAATCAAGCCTACAAAAATCGGCCCTGATAAAAATCAGCCCCATCAAACAGCCCCTCAAAACCCCATAAAAGCAAACCCTATAAAAATCAACCCCATTAAAAATCAACCCCATAAAACAGCCCTAAAAAACGACACCATGAAAACCAACCCTACAGAAACCAAGCCTACAAAAATCAGCCCTAATAAAAATCAGCCCCATGAAACAGCCCCACAAAACCCCATAGAAACAAACCCTATAAAAATCAACCCCATTAAAAATTAACCCCATAAAACAGCCCTGCAGAAACGACCCCATAAAAACAAACCCTACAGAAATCAAGCCTACAAAAATCAGCCCTACAAAAATCAGCCCCATAAAACAGCCCTACAAAACCCGGTAAAACCCAAACCCTACAGAAACAACCCCACAAAAATGACCCCATAGAAGCAAACCCTATAGAAGAAACCCTACAGAAATCAACCCTACAAAAACCGACCCCGTGGAAATCAACCCTGTAAAAATCAACCCCATTAAAAATCAACCCCATAAAACAGCCCTACAAAACCCCATAGAAGCAAACCCTATAGAGAAAACCCTACAAAAATCAACCCTACAAAAACCAACCCTGTAAAAATCAACCCCATTAAAAATCAACCCCATTAAAAATCAACCCCATGAAACAGCCCTACAAAAACGACACCATGAAAACAAACCCCACAGAAATCGAGCCTACAAAAATCAGCCCTAATAAAAATCAGCCCCATGAAACAGCCCCACAAAAGCCCGTAAAAACAAAACCCTGTAGAAACAGCCCTACAAAAATGACCCCATAAAAACCAACCCTACAGAAACCAAGCCCTACAAAAATCAGCCCTACAAAAATCAGCCCCATAAAACAGCCCTACAAAACCCGGTAAAACCCAAACCCTACAGAAACAACCCCACGAAAATGACCCCATAGAAGCAAACCCTATAGAGAAAACCCTACAAAAATCAACCCTACAAAAACCAACCCTGTGGAAATCAACCCTGTAAAAATCAACCCCATTAAAAATCAACCCCATGAAACAGCCCTACAAAACCCCATAAAAACAAACCCTATAAAAATCAACCCCATTAAAAATCAACCCCATAAAACAGCCCTACAAAAACGACACCATAAAAACAAACCCTACAGAAACCAAGCCCTACAAAAATCAGCCCTACAAAACCCCATAGAAACAAACCCTATAAAAATCAACCCCATTAAAAATCAACCCCATAAAACAGCCCTACAAAACCCCATAGAAGCAAACCCTATAGAGAAAACCCTACAAAAATCAACCCTACAAAAACCGACCCTGTGGAAATCAACGCTGTAAAAATCAACCCCATTAAAAATCAACCCCATAAAACAGCCCTACAGAAATGACACCATAAAAACAAACCCTAGAGAAACCGAGCCTACAAAAATCAGCCCTACAAAAATCAGCCCCATGAAACAGCCCCACAAAACCCCACAAAACCCAAACCCTACAGAAACAACCCCACAAAAATGACCCCAAAAAAATCAACCCTGTGTGTCGCTGACATTTTTTTTCATGGAAATCCTTTCTTTGGGATTTGTGCATCTTCTGGGAGGCTGGGTCAGGGGGTGGTTTATCGGGGACGGGGGGTGGTTTATCGGGGACGGGGGGGTGGTTTATCGGGGGTGGTTTATCAGGGACGGGGGGTGGTTTATCGGGGGTGGTTTATCAGGGACGGGGGGGTGGTTTATCGGGGGTGGTTTATCGGGGACGGGGGGGTGGTTTATCGGGGGTGGTTTATCGGGGACGGGGGGGTGGTTTATCGGGGGTGGTTTATCGGGGACGGGGGGGTGGTTTATCGGGGGTGGTTTATCAGGGACGGGGGGGGTGGTTTATCGGGGGTGGTTTATCGGGGACGGGGGGGGTGGTTTATCGGGGGTGGTTTATCGGGGACGGGGGGGTGGTTTATCGGGGGTGGTTTATTGGGGACGGGGGAGTGGTTTATCGGGGATGATTTATCAGGGACGGGGGGGTGGTTTATCGGGGATGATTTATCAGGGACGGGGGGGTGGTTTATCGGGGTTGGTTTATCAGGGACGGGGGGTGGTTTATCGGGGATGATTTATCAGGGACGGGGGGGTGGTTTATCGGGGTTGGTTTATCGGGGACGGGGGGTGGTTTATCGGGGGTGGTTTATCGGGGACGGGGGGGTGGTTTATCGGGGGTGGTTTATCAGGGACGGGGGGGGTGGTTTATCGGGGGTGGTTTATCGGGGACGGGGGGGGTGGTTTATCGGGGGTGGTTTATCGGGGACGGGGGGGTGGTTTATCGGGGGTGGTTTATCGGGGACGGGGGGGTGGTTTATCGGGGGTGGTTTATCGGGGACGGGGGGGTGGTTTATCGGGGGTGGTTTATCGGGGACGGGGGGGTGCTTTATCGGGGACGGGGGGGTGGTTTATCGGGGGTGGTTTATCGGGGACGGGGGGGTGGTTTATCGGGGGTGGTTTATCGGGGACGGGGGGGTGGTTTATCGGGGGTGGTTTATCGGGGGTGGTTCCCATCTCCGCCGCCTCTCCTGCGTCCTGGTGGCGAGGGCGGGGCAGGGGCATCCCGAGGGCGCTGCCTGTGCTGCCCAGCCTGGCGGGGGAGATGCCATGGGGCGGGTGGAAGATTCACCTGCTGCGTTTGCACCGGAGGGGAAGATGGCACGTGTGGCAGACGTTTCCTCACAGAAATCCTTTCTTTGGGATTTCTGCGTCTTCTGGAGGGCAGAGGCCTCCGAAGAGAAGGTAAACAATTGTTATCAGAAGGCTGCGTGTTCGAATCACGTCGGGGTCACCACATGTTACCGCGCCTGAGGGGGTCGCTGGTGGCGAGAGAGAGACGGTGAATCTTGTTTCTCGATCAGAGGGCTGATTTATTGAGATATCACATATAATACATGAAGACTGTGCTGAATAGAATAAAGAGAGAGGTTTGCAGAGCTGCTAGGCTGGCTGGAATAGACAGAAAGAATCCACACCAAAGCTGTGCCCAAGGACTCGGTCCCCCGGCTTGCACTTTGTGATTGGCCCTTAATTACGAACAAGAAGCATGAGCCGATCAAGAAACCCCTGTTGCATTCCACAGCAGCTGATAACAATTGTTTACCTTCTCTTCGGAGGCCCCTGCCCTCCAGAAGACGCAGAAATCCGAAAGAAAGGATTTCTGTGGAGAAATGTCTGCGACGGGCGCAGCTGGAGGAGACCACGGCTGGTTTGCTGTGGGGAACAAACATCTCCAGAGCCCAGATGGGATTGCTGGGGAAGGTTCTGCTCCCTCACTGCTGGCATGGCATGCCGCAGTGGTGTTGGGGAAAGGCAGCGTGCCACCACCCGAGCTGCCATTGTGCTGGAAGAGGGGTGCAGGCAGTGAGAATGCACAGCCTGTGCCATGGGTGCTGCAGCAGGGTGCAGTCTGCGGGAATGCACAGCCTGTGCCATGGGTGCAGCAGGGAATGCACAGCCTGTGCCATGGGTGCTGCAGCAGGGAATGCAGAGCCTGTGCCATGGGTGCTGCAGCAGGGTGCAGCCTGTGGGAATGCAGAGCCTGTGCCATGGGTGCTGCAGCAGGGTGCAGCCTGTGGGAATGCAGAGCCTGTGCCATGGGTGCTGCAGCAGGGTGCAGGCAGTGGGAATGCACAGCCTGTGCCATGGGTGCTGCAGCAGGGAATGCAGAGCCTGTGCCATGGGTGCTGCAGCAGGGTGCAGCAGGGAATGCACAGCCTGTGCCATGGGTGCTGCAGCAGGGTGCAGCCTGCGGGAATGCACAGCCTGTGCCATGGGTGCTGCAGCAGGGTGCAGGCACTGGGAATGCAGAGCCTGTGCCATGGGTGCTGCAGCAGGGTGCAGCCTGTGGGAATGCAGAGCCTGTGCCATGGGTGCTGCAGCAGGGTGCAGCCTGCAGGAATGCAGAGCCTGTGTCCTGGGTGCTGCAGCAGGGTGCAGGCAGTGGGAATGCACAGCCTGTGCCATGGGTGCTGCAGCAGGGTGCAGCCTGCCGGAATACAGAGCCTGTGCCATGGGTGCTGCAGCAGGGTGCAGCCTGTGGGAATGCACAGCCTGTGCCATGGGTGCTGCAGCAGGGTGCAGCAGGGAATGCACAGCCTGTGCCATGGGTGCTGCAGCAGGGTGCAGCCTGCGGCAATGCAGAGCCTGTGCCATGGGTGCTGCAGCAGGGAATGCAGAGCCTGCGGGAATGCACAGCCTGTGCCATGGGTGCTGCAGCAGGGTGCAGGCAGTGGGAATGCACAGCCTGTGCCATGGGTGCTGCAGCAGGGAATGCAGAGCCTGTGCCATGGGTGCTGCAGCAGGGTGCAGCAGGGAATGCACAGCCTGTGCCATGGGTGCTGCAGCAGGGTGCAGCCTGCGGCAATGCAGAGCCTGTGCCATGGGTGCTGCAGCAGGGAATGCAGAGCCTGCGGGAATGCACAGCCTGTGCCATGGGTGCTGCAGCAGGGTGCAGCAGGGAATGCACAGCCTGTGCCATGGGTGCTGCAGCAGGGTGCAGCCTGCGGGAATGCACAGCCTGTGCCATGGGTGCTGCAGCAGGGTGCAGGCACTGGGAATGCAGAGCCTGTGCCATGGGTGCTGCAGCAGGGTGCAGCCTGTGGGAATGCAGAGCCTGTGCCATGGGTGCTGCAGCAGGGTGCAGCCTGCAGGAATGCAGAGCCTGTGTCCTGGGTGCTGCAGCAGGGTGCAGGCAGTGGGAATGCACAGCCTGTGCCATGGGTGCTGCAGCAGGGTGCAGCCTGCCGGAATACAGAGCCTGTGCCATGGGTGCTGCAGCAGGGTGCAGCCTGTGGGAATGCACAGCCTGTGCCATGGGTGCTGCAGCAGGGTGCAGCAGGGAATGCACAGCCTGTGCCATGGGTGCTGCAGCAGGGTGCAGCCTGCGGCAATGCAGAGCCTGTGCCATGGGTGCTGCAGCAGGGAATGCAGAGCCTGCGGGAATGCACAGCCTGTGCCATGGGTGCTGCAGCAGGGTGCAGGCAGTGGGAATGCACAGCCTGTGCCATGGGTGCTGCAGCAGGGAATGCAGAGCCTGTGCCATGGGTGCTGCAGCAGGGTGCAGCAGGGAATGCACAGCCTGTGCCATGGGTGCTGCAGCAGGGTGCAGCCTGCGGCAATGCAGAGCCTGTGCCATGGGTGCTGCAGCAGGGAATGCAGAGCCTGCGGGAATGCACAGCCTGTGCCATGGGTGCTGCAGCAGGGTGCAGCAGGGAATGCACAGCCTGTGCCATGGGTGCTGCAGCAGGGTGCAGCCTGCGGGAATGCACAGCCTGTGCCATGGGTGCTGCAGCAGGGTGCAGGCACTGGGAATGCAGAGCCTGTGCCATGGGTGCTGCAGCAGGGTGCAGCCTGTGGGAATGCAGAGCCTGTGCCATGGGTGCTGCAGCAGGGTGCAGCCTGCAGGAATGCAGAGCCTGTGTCCTGGGTGCTGCAGCAGGGTGCAGGCAGTGGGAATGCACAGCCTGTGCCATGGGTGCTGCAGCAGGGTGCAGCCTGCGGGAATACAGAGCCTGTGCCATGGGTGCTGCAGCAGGGAATGCAGAGCCTGCGGGAATGCACAGCCTGTGCCATGGGTGCTGCAGCAGGGTGCAGCAGGGAATGCAGAGCCTGTGCCATGGGTGCTGCAGCAGGGTGCAGCCTGTGGGAATGCACAGCCTGTGCCATGGGTGCTGCAGCAGGGTGCAGCAGGGAATGCACAGCCTGTGCCATGGGTGCTGCAGCAGGGTGCAGCAGGGAATGCACAGCCTGTGCCATGGGTGCTGCAGCAGGGTGCAGCCTGTGGGAATGCACAGCCTGTGCCATGGGTGCTGCAGCAGGGTGCAGGCAGTGGGAATGCACAGCCTGTGCCATGGGTGCTGCAGCAGGGAATGCACAGCCTGTGTCCTGGGTGCTGCAGCAGGGTGCAGCCTGCAGGAATGCAGAGCCTGTGCCATGGGTGCTGCAGCAGGGTGCAGGCATGTGGAAATGCACAGCCTGTGCCATGGGTGCTGCAGCAGGGAATGCACAGCCTGTGCCATGGGTGCTGCAGCAGGGTGCAGCCTGTGGGAATGCAGAGCCTGTGCCATGGGTGCTGCAGCAGGGTGCAGCCTGCAGGAATGCACAGCCTGTGCCATGGGTGCTGCAGCAGGGAATGCACAGCCTGTGCCATGGGTGCTGCAGCAGGGAATGCACAGCCTGTGCCATGGGTGCTGCAGCAGGGAATGCACAGCCTGTGCCATGGGTGCTGCAGCAGGGTGCAGCCTGCGGCAATGCACAGCCTGTGCCGTGGGTGCTGCAGCAGGGTGCAGCCTGCGGGAATGCACAGCCTGTGTCCTGGGTTTGGCCTGGGCCGTTGGGCTCAGGAGGTTCCTGGGCCGGCCCCTACTGCGTGGCCTCCTGATGGTTTTGGGGATTCTGGTTCCTCCTACCGCTCCTGGTCCCCCTTTGTGAGCCAGTTTTGGGGTTCCTGGTCCAGCATGGGCCAGGGCCCCCAGGGCCTTTCCTTCTCTGGCACTGCTCTGCTCGGCTGCTGCTCTTTTGTTTTCAATAAAAAAAAGAAAATTTAAAATTAAATA
Source organism: Melospiza melodia melodia (assembly GCF_035770615.1). Lineage (NCBI taxonomy): Eukaryota > Metazoa > Chordata > Aves > Passeriformes > Passerellidae > Melospiza > Melospiza melodia. The sequence goes on along the minus strand of NW_026948740.1, from coordinate 11,852 downwards.
AACAAGATTGAAAATAGCGGGCAGCAGCTCTGAAGCGCTGAAGGACCAGAAAAGGACATTCCAAAGTTGCTCAAATTGTTTGAAATTGTTGTAAGACTGTCAATGGTTTGTGATAACTATTGATGGGACTCTTTTGCAGCAAGTCTGTTTCAGGACCAAAAGGATTCTCAGATATTCCAAGGAAACAACTTCAGCTCGTGAACTGTTCCTGAAACTCAGCTGCTTGGGCTTGAATTCTCTTTGCATTGTTTCTTGCATTTTCTTATGTTGTAGGATTGTTTTAGTGATTTGTTAGTACTGTGTATTTTACAGGTGAAGAAATTTCCTGTTCATTCCACATCAGCACTTTTCTTTTTAATTTATACAATTTCGAAAGGTGAGATGTCGCGGACATTTTTCCACAGAAATCCTTTCTTTGGGGTTGTCCCTTTTCTGGGAAGCCGAGGGCCCCAGAAGAAGAGAATGTAAACAATTGTTATCAGCTGCTGTGGGATGCAGTGGGATGCACCTTGATTGGCTCATGCTCCCATGTTTATAATTAGGGGCCAATCACAGGAGCAAGTGGGGATAGAGCCCCTGGACACAACTTTGGTATGGATTCTTTCTTGCTATTCTTAGCTTAGCAGCATCTGCAAACCTCTCTCTTTATTCTATTTAGTACAGTTATAATGTATTATAGATCATATATAGTTGTATTATAGATCATATACAGTCATAATGTATTATATATCATATATAGTTATAATGTATTGTATATCATACATAGCTATACTGTATTATATATCATATATAATGTATTGTATATCATATATGTATTGTATATCATATATAGTTATAATGTATTATATATCATATATAGTTATAATGTATTGTATATCATATATAGTCATAATGTATTATATATCAGATATAGTAATAATGTATTATAGATCATATATAATGTATTATAGATCATATATAGTTATAATGTATTATAGATCATATATGGTCATAATGTATTATAGATCATATACAGTTATAATGTATTATATATCATATATAGTCATAATGTATTGTATATCATATATAGTCATAATGTATTATAGATCATATATAGTCATAATGTATTATATATCATATATAATGTGTTGTATATCATATATAGTCATAATGTATTATATATCATATATAGTTATAATGTATTGTATATCATATATAGTTATAATGTATTATAGATCATATATAGTTGTATTATATATCATATATAGTGATAATGTATTATATATCATATATAGTTATAATGTATTATAGATCATATATAGTCATAATGTATTATAGATCATATATAGTCATAATGTATCGTAAATCATATATAGTCATAATGTATCATAGATCATATATAGTGATAATGTATTATATATCATATATAGTTATAATGTATTATAGATCACATATAGTCATAATGTATTATAGATCATATATAGTTATAATGTATTGTATATCATATATAGTCATAATGTATTATAGGTCATATATAGTTATAATGTATTATATATCACATATAGTCATAATGTATTATAGATCATATATAATGTATTATAGATCATACATAGTTGTAATGTATTATAGATCATATACAGTCGTAATATATTATATATCATACATAGTCGTAATGTATTGTATATCATATATAGTCATAATGTATTGTATATCATATATAGTTATAATGTATTATAGATCATATATAGTCATAATGTATTATAGATCATATAAAGTCATAATGTATCATATATAGTGATAATATATTATATATCATACATAGTCGTAATGTATTGTATATCATATATAGTCGTAATGTATTATAGATCATATATAGTCGTAATGTATTGTATATCATATATAGTCATAATGTATTATATATCATATATAGTTATAATGTATTATAGATCATATATAGTCATAATGTATTAAAGATCATATATAATGTATTATATATCATATATAGTTATAATGTATTATAGATCATATATGGTCATAATGTATTATAGATCATATATAGTCATAATGTATTGTACATCATATTTAGTCATAATGTATTATATATCATATATAGTCATGTGTTGTATATCATATATAGTCATAATGTATTGTATATCATATATAGTTGTATTATATATCATATATAGTGATAATGTATTATATACCATATACAGTTATGATGTATTATAGCTGACAGATCAATCAATCCCGCCTTCTGATCAGGACACGAGGTTCTCGTCCTTCTCTCACCCTCAACGACGCACTCAGGTCACTGCAATATCCCAGTTTGTCCCAGTCCCTCCCAGTTTGTTCCAGTTAATCCCAGTTCCCTCCCACTCTGTCCCAGTCCATCCCAGTTCATTCCCAGTTTGGTCCCAATCTCTCCAATCCATTCCCAGTTTATCTCAGTTTATCCCAGTCCCTCCCAGTTTGGTCCTGCTCTGTCCCAGTTTATCCCAGTCAATCCCAGTTTGCTCCCAGTCCATCCCGGTCTGTCCCACTCCATCCCAGTCCCTCCCAGTTTGGTCCCAGTCTCTCCAATCCATTCCCAGTTTATCCCAGTCTATTCCCAGTCCCTCCAATCCATTCCCAGTCCCTCCAATCCATTCCCAGTCCATCCCAGTTTATCCCAGTCCATCCCAGTATATCCCAGTTTATCCCAGTATGGTCCCAGTCCCTCCCAGTTCAATCCCAGTCCATCCCAGTCCCTCCCAGTCGGTCCCAGTTCGATCCCAGTCCCTCCAATCCATTCCCAGTCCATCCCAGTCCATCCCAGTTCCCTCCCAGTCCCAAACTGGTTTTCCCTCCCCTGGACTGGGAAAAAAAAAAAAAAAAAAAAAAAAAAAAAAAAAAAAAAAAAAAAAAAAAAAAAGTGACAAAAACAAATTGAGAAAAAATTGAGAAAAATCCGAAATTGGAGAATTTTAATCACGGGGAGGGGGAGGGGAGGGAGGGGGAGGGGCAGGTCCTGGCAGGGTGACAGGGCCAGGTCCTGGCAGGGCCATGGGAAAGTTCTGGAAGGTCCTGGCAGGGCCATAGAGAGCGGCCACAGGTCCTGGCAGGGCCATAAACAGGGACAAGTCCCAACAGGTCCTGGCAGGTACATAGAGAGGAACCACAGGTCCTGGCAGGGCCATGGGAATGTTCTGGAAGGTCCTGGCAGGGCCATGGACATTCCCAGGTCCTGGCAGGGCCATAGAGAGCAGCACCCACAGGTCCTGGCAGGTACATAAACAGGGACAAGTCCCTACAGGTCCTGGCAGGGCCATGGGAATGTTCTGGAAGGTCCTGGCAGGGCCATGGACAGGGACGAGTCCCAACAGGTCCTGGCAGGTACATAAACACTCCCAGGTCCTGGCAGGGCCATGGAGAGCAGCCCCAGGTCCTGGCAGGGCCATAAACAGGGACAACTCCCCACAGGTCCTGGCAGGTACATAAACACTCCCAGGTCCTGGCAGGGCCATGGGAATGTTCTGGAAGGTCCTGGCAGGGCCATGGACATTCCCAGGTCCTGGCAGGGCCATAGAGAGCGGCCACAGGTCCTGGCAGGTACATAAACATTCCCAGGTCCTGGCAGGGCCATAAACAGGGACAGGTCCCCACAGGTCCTGGCAGGGCCATGGACATTCCCAGGTCCTGGCAGGGCCATAGAGAGCAGCACCCACAGGTCCTGGCAGGTACATAAACAGGGACAAGTCCCTACAGGTCCTGGCAGGGCCATGGGAATGTTCTGGAAGGTCTGGCAGGGCCATGGACAGGGACGAGTCCCAGCAGGTCCTGGCAGGTACATAAACACTCCCAGGTCCTGGCAGGGCCATGGAGAGCAGCCCCCACAGGTCCTGGCAGGGCCATGGGAATGTTCTGGAAGGTCCTGGCAGGTTCAGGGTCAGGGGTCAGGGGTCAGAGGTCAGGGGTCAGTCCATAAAGTGCCGACAGCGCCGAGCCCGGGGGGGACCCCAAAACCCCCCCAGAGCCCCCCGGAATTGCATTGATCCGACAGTCACCCACTGGGGGGGGGTGGGTGGGGGTCCCAGGGGGGTCCCAGAGAGGTTTGGGGGTCCCCAGGGACATCTGGGGGGGATTTTGGGGGGATTTGGGGGTCCCCAGGGGGATCTGGGGGGTCCTGGGGGGGATTATGGGGGTCCCCAGGGAGATCTGGGGGGGATTTTGATTTTGGGGGTCCCCAGGGGGATCCTGGGGGGGATTTTGGGGGTCCCCAGGGAGATCTGGGGGGTCCTGGGTGGGATTTTGGGGGTCCCCAGGGCGGGTTTAGGGGTCCCCAGAGGGATTTGGGGGTCCCCAGGAGGGGTCTGGGGGTCCTGGGTGGGACATGAGGGTCCCCAGGGGGATCTGGGGGGGATTTTGGGGGTCCCCAGGGGGGGGTTTAGGGGTCCCCAGGAGGGGTCTGGGGGGTCCCTAGGGGGGGGTTTGGGGGTACCCAGGGGGGTCCCAGAGAGATTTTGGGGGTCCCCAGAGGGATTTGAGGGGTCCTGGGGGGGTTTTGGGGGTCCCATGGGGGGTTTGAGGTCCCTGGGGGGGATCCAGGGGGGATTTTGGGGGGTCCCGGGGGGATTTTGGGGATCCCCCAGGGGCGTTTGTTGGTGCCCAGATGGATTTGGGGGGTCCTGGGTGGGATTTGGGGGGTCCCCAGAGGAATCTGGGGGGTCCTGGGGGGGATTTGGGGGGGGTCCCAGGAGGATCTGAGGGGTCTCAGAGGGATTTGGGGGGTCCTTGGGGGGGGGGTCCCAGAGAGATTTGGGGGATCCTGGGAGGGATTTGGGGATCCCCAGGAGGATCTTGGGGGGGTTTGGGGGGGTCCCTGGGGGGGTTTGGAGGTTCCAGGGGGATTTTGGGGGGGTCCCTGGGGGATTTTGGGGGGTCCCTGGGAGGATTTTTGGGGGGATTTGGGGGCCCTGAGACCCCTGGATGTTTTGGGGTGCCCGGGGTGGGTTTGGGGGTGCCCTGGGGGGCTGTGCCAGTTTATCCCGGTTTATCCCAGCTCTGTCCCGGCTCTGTCCCGGTTTGTCCCGGCTCTGTCCCGGGTGGATTTTGGTGGGATTTGGGGACCCCCAGGACCCCTGGCCGGTTTTTTGGGTTGCCCCGGGTGGGTTTGGGGCTGCTCCGAGGGGCTGTCCCGGGTCTGTCCCGGGTTATCCTGGGTCTGTCCCGGGTCTGTCCTGGGGGGATCTGGGCACCCCAGAGCCCTGCAGAGCTTTGGGGGGACCCCGGGATCTCTGGGGGTGCCCCTGGGAGTTATCCCGGGTTATCCCAGCTCTGTCCCGGGTTATCCTGGGTTATCCTGGGTTTATCCTGGGTTATCCTGCATTTATCCTGGGTTATCCTGGGTCTGCCCTGGGTTATCCCGGGTCTGTCCCGGTTTATCCTGGGTTATCCTGGGTTATCCCAGCTCTGTCCCGGGTTTATCCCGGGTTATCCTGGGTTTATCCTGGGTTATCCTGGGTTATCCTGGGTCTGTCCTGGGTTATCCCGGGTTATCCTGGGTTACCCTGGGTTATCCTGGGTTTATCCTGGGTTATCCTGGGTTATCCTGGGTTATCCCAGGTTATCCTGGGTCTGCCCAGGGTTTATCCTGGGTTATCCCGGGTCTGTCCCAGGTTTATGCTGGGTTATCCTGGGTTATCCTGGGTCTGCCCTGGGTTTATCCTGGGTTATCCTGGGTTTATCCTGGGTTATCCCGGGTTTATCCCGGGTTATCCTGGGTTTATCCTGGGTTACCCTGGGTCTGTCCCGGGTTATCCTGGGCTATCCTGGGTTATCCCGGGTTATCCTGGGTTTATCCTGGGCTATCCTGGGTTATCCCGGGTCTGTCCCGTTTGTCCCCAAACTGTCCCGGGTGGATTTTTGGTGGGATTTGGGGACCCCCAGGAGCCCTGGCTGGTTTTTGGGGTGCCCCGGGGGGTTTGGGGGTTATCCTGGTCTATCCTGGGTCAGTTATCCCGGGTCAGTTATCCCGGGTTATCCCGGGTCAGTTATCCCAGGTTATCCCAGGTTTATCCCAGGTTATCCCAGGTTATCCCAGGTCTATCCCGGGTTATCCCTCGCAGTTGAGCACGTAGCAGTCGTGCACGTCCATGAGCACGGCGATGGGCTGGGGGCTCTGGGGTGTCTCAGGTCTGTCCCAGGTTTATCCCGGGTTATCCTGGGTCAGTTATCCCGGGTTATCCCTCGCAGTTGAGCACGTAGCAGTCGTGCACGTACATGAGCACGGCCATGGGCTGGGGGCTCTGGGGGCTCTGGGGTGTCTCAGGTCTGTCCCAGGTTATCCCAGGTTTATCCCGGGTTATCCCGGGTTATCCTGGTTTATCCCAGGTTATCCTGGTTTATCCCGGGTTATCCCTCGCAGTTGAGCACGTAGTAGTCGTGCACGTACATGAGCACGGCCATGGGCTGGGGGGCTCTGGGGTGTCTCAGGTCTGTCCCAGTTTATCCTGGGTTATCCCAGGTTTATCCCAGGTTATCCCGGGTCTATCCCGGGTCAGTTATCCCTCGCAGTTGAGCACGTAGTAGTCGTGCACGTACATGAGCACGGCCATGGGCTGGGGGCTCTGGGGGCTCTGGGGTGTCTCAGGTCTGTCCCAGGTCTGTCCCAGGTCTGTCCCAGGTTATCCCGGGTTATCCCAGGTTTATCCCAGGTTTATCCCAGGTTTATCCCGGGTTATCCCGGGTCAGTTATCCCGGGTTATCCCTCGCAGTTGAGCACGTAGTAGTCGTGCACGTACATGAGCACGGCGATGGGCTGGCCCAGGATCAGCGACATCCACACGGCCGCGTTGCCGTAGTGCCCGCGCAGGAACCGCGACACCAGCCAGGCCAGCGGGATCTGGGGACAATGACAGGGACAATGACAGGGACAGCAGTGTCAGTGTCACCTCTGTGTCACCCCAGTGTCACCCCAGTGTCACCTGAGTGTCACCCCCTGCCCCGCGACACCAGCCAGGCCAGCGGGATCTGGGGACAATGACAGGGACAGGAGTGTCACCTGGTGTCACCCCAGTGTCACCCCCTGCCCCGCGACACCAGCCAGGCCAGCGGGATCTGGGGACAGGGACAGCAGTGTCAGTGTCACCTCAGTGTCACCCCAGTGTCACCCCCTGCCCCGTGACACCAGCCAGGCCAGCGGGATCTGGGGAAAGTGATGGGGACAGGAGTGTCACTGTCACCCCAGTGTCACCCCCCAGTGTCACCTCAGTGTCCCAGTGTCACCCAGTGTCACCCCAGTGTCACCCCAGTGTCACCCCAGTGTCACCCCCTGCCCCGCGACAGCAGCCAGGCCAGCGGGATCTGGGGACAGGGACAGGGACAATGGGGACAGGACAGGGGGACACAGGGACAGGGGGACAGAGGGACAGAGGGACAGGGACACAGAGACAGGGACAGGAGGACACAAGGACAGGGGACAGGGAGAGAGGGACAGGGACACAGGGACGCGGGACAGAGGGACAGAGGGACAGGGACACAGAGGGACAGAGGGACAGGGACACAGGGACAGGGACAGGAGGACACAAGGACAGGGGACAAGGACAAGAACATAACTGGGGACAGGGACAGGACAACGGGGACACAGGGACAGGGACACAGACAAGGCACAGAGACACGGGGACAGGGACAGAGGGACATGGGGACATGGGGACAGGGGACACAGGGACAGGGACAGGGGGACATGAGGACACAGGGACAGGGGGACAAGGACAAGAACATAATTGGGGACAGGGACAGGAACACGGGGACACGGGGACACAGGGACAGGGACACAGACAAGGCACAGAGACACGGGGACAGGGACACAGGGACAGGGGACACAGGGACAGGGACACAGGGACAGGGGGACACAGGGACACAGGGACAGGGACACAGGGACAGGGGGACACAGGGACACAGGGACAGGGGACACAGGGACAGGGGGACATGGGGACACAGGGACAGGGGGACAAGGACAAGAACATAACTGGGGACAGGGACAGGACAACGGGGACACAGGGACAGGGACACAGACAAGGCACAGAGACACGGGGACAGGGGACAGAGGGACAGGGACAGGGACACAGGGACAGGGACACAGGGACAGGGACACAGAGGGACAGAGGGACAGGGACACAGGGACAGGGGGACACAGGACAGGGACACAGGGAGAGAGGGACAGGGACAGGGACAGGGACACAGGGACAGGGGGACATGAGGACACAGGGACAGGGGGACAAGGACAAGAACGTAATTGGGGACAGGAACACGGGGACACAGGGACACAGAGACAGGGACACAGACAAGGCACAGAGACACGGGGACAGGGACAGAGGGACAGGGGGACATGGGGACACAGGGACACAGGGACAGGGGACACAGGGACACAGGGACAGGGGACACAGGGACAGGGGGGACATGGGGACACACAGGGGACAGGGACATGTGGACATGGACACAAGGACAGACGGACAGGGACAGGGGACAGGGGGAAAGGGACATTGGGGATGGACACAGGGACAGGGACACGGGGACAGGGAAATAGGGAAAGGGATGGGGGACAAGGACAGGGGACAGAGGGACAGGGACACAAGGACACAGAGACACGGACAGGGACACAGGGACAGGGCCAGGGACAGAGGGACAGAGACAGAGGGGACAGGGACATGGGGACGGGGACACGGGGACAGGGAGAGAGGGACAGGGATGGGGGGGACAGGGACACGGGGACAGGGATTTGGGGACACAAGGATGGGGACAGGGACAGGGGGACAAGGGACAGAGACACAGACATAGGGACAGGGGGACATTGGGGGACAGGGACAGGGGACAGAGGGACAGGGGCAAGGACAGGGGGACAGGGAGAGTGACAGGGGGACATGGGGACATGGGGACATTGGGACAGAGGGACAGGGGGACATGGGGACATGGGGACATTGGGACAGAGGGACAGGGACAGGGGGGACATGGGGACATGGGGACATTGGGACAGAGGGACAGGGACAGGGGGACATGGGGACATGGGGACATTGGGACATGGGGACATGGGGACATGGGGACAATGACACAGGGACACACAGGGACAGTGACAATGACAGGGACAGGGAGTGACAGGGATGGGGACAGAAGGACAGGAGGACAGAAGGACAGAAGGACAGAAGGACAGAGGGACAGAAGGACAGGAGGACAGGAGGACAGGACGACAGGACACGGGGACACACAGGGACAGTGACAATGACAGGGACAGGGAGTGGCAGGGATGGGGACAGAAGGACAGGAGGACAGGAGGACAGGGACACAGGGACACACAGGGACAGTGACAATGACAGGGACAGGGATGGGGACAGAAGGACAGGAGGACAGAAGGACAGGGACATGGGGACACACAGGGACAGAGAGTGACAGGGACAGGGAGTGACAGGGATGGGGACAGAAGGACAGAAGGACAGGAGGACAGGAGGACAGGGACATGGGGACACACAGGGACAGAGAGTGACAGGGACAGGGAGTGACAGGGATGGGGACAGAAGGACAGGAGGACAGGAGGACAGGGACACACAGGACACACAGGGACAGTGACAATGACAGGGACAGGGAGTGACAGGGATGGGGACAGAAGGACAGGAGGACAGAAGGACAGAAGGACAGAAGGACTGGAGGACAGGGACACACAGGGACACTGACAATGACAGGGACAGGGAGTGGCAGGGATGGGGACAGAAGGACAGAAGGACAGAAGGACAGGGGGACAGGGACACACAGGGACACACAGGGACACACAGGGACAGTGACAATGACAGGGACAGAGTGGCAGGGATGGGGACAGAAGGACAGGAGGACAGAAGGACAGAAGGACAGAGGGACAGAGGGACAGAAGGACAGGAGGACAGGGGGACAGGGACACACAGGGACACACAGGGACAGTGACAATGACAGGGACAGAGTGGCAGGGATGGGGACAGAAGGACAGGAGGACAGAAGGACAGGGGGACAGGGACACACAGGGACACACAGGGACACACAGGGACAGTGACAATGACAGGGACAGAGTGGCAGGGATGGGGACAGAAGGACAGAGGGACAGAAGGACAGGGGGACAGGAGGACAGAAGGACAGAAGGACAGGAGGACAGAAGGACAGAAGGACAGGGACACGGGGACACACAGGGACATGGGGACACACAGGGACACGGGGACACACAGGGACAGAGAGTGGCAGGGATGGGACAGAAGGACAGGAGGACAGGACGACAGGGACACGGGGACACGGGGACACACAGGGACAGTGACAATGACAGGGACAGGGAGTGGCAGGGATGGGGACAGAAGGACAGGAGGACAGAAGGACAGAAGGACAGAGGGACAGAGGGACAGAAGGACAGGAGGGACAGGGGGACAGGGACACACAGGGACACACAGGGACAGTGACAATGACAGGGACAGAGTGGCAGGGATGGGGACAGAAGGACAGGAGGACAGAAGGACAGGGACACAGGGACACACAGGGACACACAGGGACACGGGGACACACAGGGACAGAGAGTGGCAGGGATGGGGACAGAAGGACAGAGGGACAGGAGGACAGGGGGACAGGGACACACAGGGACACACAGGGACACAGGGACACACAGGGACAGAGAGTGGCAGGGATGGGGACAGAAGGACAGAAGGACAGAAGGACAGGGGGACAGGGACACACAGGGACACACAGGGACATTGTCCCTCCCTGGTTGGGGACCCCAGAGCCATTGTCCCCCCTTTTTTTGGGGTTCCCCATTTTTGGGCTGCCCCAGCTTTAGGATCCCCAAAATGGCGTTTGGGCTACCCCATTTGGGGAGCCGGGGGGGGGGGGGGGGGGGGGGGCAAGTTTTTGGTGTGCTCCGTTTTTTGGGATTCCCCATTTTCAGGTGCCCAATTTTTGGGGTACCCCCACTTTTAGTGTACCCCCTTTTTTGGGGGGGGTTCCTCAGTTTTTTGGGGACCCTGGCAGGAATTTTGGGGGTCCCAGTGGGGATTTTTGGGGTTCCTGGTGGGATTTTGGGGGTTCTGAGAACGAATCTGGGGGAGCCCCCCAAGATTTTGGGGTTCAGGTTTTTGGGATGCTGTGATTTTTGGGGTTCAGGTTTTTGGGGTTCCCGATTTTTGGGGTTCAGGGTTTTGGGGTTCCCCTGCTTTTTGGAGTCCCCTGGTTTTTGGGATTCAGATTTTTGGGGTTCCTCAGTTTTAGGACCCGCTGGTTTTTGGAGGTTCCCCTTTTTGGGGTTCAGTTTTTTTTGGGGGCTTGCCAGTTTTTGGGGTTCCCCTGGTTTTAGGGGTTCCCTTTTTTTTTTTTTTTGTTTTCCCACTTTCAGGGTTCCCAGGTTTTGGGGTTCCATTTTTTTGGGGTCCCCTGGGTTTTTGGGGTCCCCTGATTCGAGGTTCAGGATTTTGGGATGCTGTGATTTTTAGGGTTCAGGTTTTTGGGGTCCCTGTTTTTTTGGGGTTCAGGTTTTTGGAGTTCAGTTTTTTTGGGGTTCCCCTAATTTTGGGGTTCAGGTTTTTGGGGTTCCCGTTTTTGGGGTCCCTATTTTTTTGGGGTTCAGGTTTTTGGAGTTCAGTTCTTTGGGGTTCCCCGATTTTGGGGTTCCCCGATTTCGGGGTTCAGGATTTTGGGGTTCAGGTGTTGGGGTCCCCTGGTTTTTGGGGTTCAGGTTTTGGGTTCAAGTTTTTGGGGTTCAGGTTTTTGGGGGTTCAGTTTTTTTGGGTTCCCCGATTTTGGGTTCAGGTTTTTGGGGTCCCCTGATTTTGGGGTTCCCATTTTTGGGGTTCCCCGATTTTGAGGTTCAGGTTTTTGGGGTTCCCCGATTTTGGGGTTCA
>NW_026948739.1:0-42321 GCF_035770615.1 Melospiza melodia melodia | reverse complement strand
TTGACACGAGTGGTGACCCCGACGTGATTGAGACACGTGGTCAGTGGCTCCCAGCTGCTCCAAACGAGCCACAGCTGCCAAGTCCTCGGCTGGGCAGCAGCTGCGGCTCGTGAAGGGAGCTGGGATAAGAAGGGGTGGGTCGAGGACGGGCCCATGAGAAGCCACGAGGAACCGCGCTGCAGAGAGGAACTGCGGGGTAGAAAACCAGCGAGAAGGTTTGAGCTTTATGAGTACAATAACAACAGTGTGGGACGCTAGAAATGTGATAGTGACAACAAGAATGCAATGATTGGTGACCCCGACGTGATTGAGACACGCGGTCAGTGGCTCCCAGCTGTCCCAAACGAGCCACAGCTGCCAAGTCCTCGGCCGGGCAGCAGCTGTGGCTCGTGAAGGGAGCTGAGATAAGAAGGGGTGGGTCGAGGATGAACCCCTGAGAAGCCACGAGGAACCGCGCTGCAGAGAGGAACTGCGGGGTAGAAAACCAGCGAGAAGGTTTGGGCTTCAGGAATACAATAACAACAGTGTGGGGCGCTAGAAATGTGATAATAACAATAAAAATGCCACGATTGGTGACCCCGACGTGATTGACACACGCGGTCAGTGGCTCCCAGCTGCTCCAAACGAGCCACAGCTGCCAAGTCCTCAGCCGGGCAGCAGCTGCGGCTCGTGAAGGGAGCTGGGATAAAAAGGGGTGGGTCGAGGACGGGCCCCTGAGAAGCCACGAGGAACCGCGCTGCAGAGAGGAACTGCGGGGTAGAAAACCAGCGAGAAGGTTTGGGCTGTAGGAATATGATAACAACAGTGTGGGACTCCAGAAATGTGATAGTAACAACGAGATAACAACGAGTGGTGACCCCGACGTGATTGACACGTGCGGTAAGTGGGTCCCAGCTGTTCCAAACGAGCCACAGCTGCCAAGGCCTCGGCCGGGCAGCAGCTGCGGCTCGTGAAGGGAGCTGGGATAAAAAGGGGTGGGTCGAGGATGAGCCCCTGAGAAGCCACAAGGAGCCGCGCTGCAGGGAGGAACTGCGGCGTAGAAAACCAGCGAGAAGGTTTGGGCTGTAGGAATATGATAACAACAGTGTGGGACTCCAGAAACGTGATAGTGACAATAAAAATGACACGAGTGGTGACCCCGACGTGATTGAGACACGTGGTCAGTGGCTCCCAGCTGCTCCAAACGAGCCACAGCTGCCAAGTCCTCGGCTGGGCAGCAGCTGCGGCTCGTGAAGGGAGCTGGGATAAGAAGGGGTGGGTCGAGGACGGGCCCATGAGAAGCCACGAGGAACCGCGCTGCAGAGAGGAACTGCGGGGTAGAAAACCAGCGAGAAGGTTTGAGCTTTATGAGTACAATAACAACAGTGTGGGACGCTAGAAATGTGATAGTGACAACAAGAATGCAATGATTGGTGACCCGACGTGATTGAGACACGCGGTCAGTGGCTCCCAGCTGTCCCAAACGAGCCACAGCTGCCAAGTCCTCGGCCGGGCAGCAGCTGTGGCTCGTGAAGGGAGCTGAGATAAGAAGGGGTGGGTCGAGGATGAACCCCTGAGAAGCCACGAGGAACCGCGCTGCAGAGAGGAACTGCGGGTAGAAAACCAGCGAGAAGGTTTGGGCTTCAGGAATACAATAACAACAGTGTGGGGCGCTAGAAATGTGATAATAACAATAAAAATGCCACGATTGGTGACCCCGACGTGATTGACACACGCGGTCAGTGGCTCCCAGCTGCTCCAAACGAGCCACAGCTGCCAAGTCCCTCAGCCGGGCAGCAGCTGCGGCTCGTGAAGGGAGCTGGGATAAAAAAGGGGTGGGTCGAGGACGGGCCCCTGAGAAGCCACGAGGAACCGCGCTGCAGAGAGGAACTGCGGGGTAGAAAACCAGCGAGAAGGTTTGGGCTGTAGGAATATGATAACAACAGTGTGGGACTCCAGAAATGTGATAGTAACAACGAGATAACAACGAGTGGTGACCCCGACGTGATTGACACGTGCGGTAAGTGGGTCCCAGCTGTTCCAAACGAGCCACAGCTGCCAAGGCCTCGGCCGGGCAGCAGCTGCGGCTCGTGAAGGGAGCTGGGATAAGAAAGGGTGGGTCGAGGACGGGCCCCTGAGAAGCCACAAGGAGCTGCGCTGCAGAGAGGAACTGCGGGGTAGAAAACCAGCGAGAAGATTTGGGCTTCAGGAATACAATAACAACAGTGTGGGACTCGAGAAATGTGATAATAACAATAAAAATGCCACAATTGGTGACCCTGACGTGATTGACACACGCGGTCAGTGGCTCCCAGCTGCTCCAAAGGAGCCACAGCTGCCAAGGCCTCAGCTGGGCAGCAGCTGCGGCTCGTGAAGGGAGCTGGGATAACGGGGGTGGTCGAGGACGGGCCCTGAGAAGCCACGAGGAACCGCGCTGCAGAGAGGAACTGCGGGGTAGAAAACCAGCGAGAAGGTTTGGGCTGTAGGAATACAATAACAATGGTGTGGGACACTAGAAATGTGATAGTGACAACAAGATAACAACGAGTGGTGACCCCGACGTGATTGAGACACGTGGTCAGTGGCTCCCAGCTGTCCCAAACGAGCCACAGCTGCCAAGTCCTCGGCTGGGCAGCAGCTGCGGCTCGTGAAGGGAGCTGAGATAAAAAGGGGTGGGTCGAGGACGGGCCCCTGAGAAGCCACCAGGAACTGCGCTGCAGAGAGGAACTGCGTGGTAGAAAACCAGCGAGAAGGTTTGGGCTGTAGGAATATGATAACAACAGTGTGGGACTCCAGAAATGTGATAGTAACAACGAGATAACAACGATTGGTGACCCCGACGTGATTGACACACGCGGTCAGTGGCTCCCAGCTGTTCCAAACGAGCCGCAGCCGCCAAGTCCTCGGCCGGGCAGCAGCTGCGGCTCGTGAAGGGAGCTGGGATAAAAAGGGGTGGGTCGAGGATGAGCCCCTGAGAAGCCACAAGGAGCTGCGCTGCAGAGAGGAACTGCGGGGTAGAAAACCAGCGAGAAGGTTTGGGCTGTAGGAATATGATAACAACAGTGTGGGACTCCAGAAACGTGATAGTGACAATAAAAATGCCACGAGTGGTGACCCCGACGTGATTGACACACGTGGTCAGCGGGTCCCAGCTGCTCCAAACGAGCCACAGCTGCCAAGGCCTCGGCCGGGCAGCAGCTGCGGCTCGTGAAGGGAGCTGGGATAAGAAGGGGTGGGTCAAGGATGAGCCCCTGAGAAGCCACGAGGAACCGCGCTGCAAAGAGGAACTGCAGCGTAGAAAACCAGCGAGAAGGTTTGGGCTTTATGAGTACAATGACAACAGTGTGGGACGCTAGAAATGTGATAGTGACAACAAGAATGCAACGATTGGTGACCCCGACGTGATTGACACACGCGGTCAGTGGGTCCCAGCTGCTCCAAACGAGCCACAGCTGCCAAGGCCTCGGCCAGGCAGCAGCTGCGGCTCGTGAAGGTCACTGGGATAAGAAGGGGAGGGCTGAGAGCCCTGGGGAGCCCCCGAGAAACCACGAGGAACCGCGCTGCAGAGAGGAACTGCGGGGTAGAAAACCAGCAAGAAGGTTTGGGCTGTAGGAATACAATAACAACAGTGTGGGACTCCAGAAACGTGATAGTGACAATAAAAATGACACGAGTGGTGACCCCGACGTGATTGACACACGCGGTCAGTGGCTCCCAGCTGTTCCAAACGAGCCACAGCTGCCAAGGCCTCGGCTGGGCAGCAGCTGCGGCTCGTGAAGGTCGCTGGGATAAAAAGGGGAGGGTAGAGGACGAGCCCCTGAGAAGCCACGAGGAACCGCGCTGCAGAGAGGAACTGCGTGGTGGAAAACCAGCGAGAAGGTTTGGGCTTTATGAATACAATGACAACAGTGTGGGACGCTAGAAATGTGATAGTGACAACAAGAATGCAATGATTGGTGACCCCGACGTGATTGAGACACGCGGTCAGTGGGTCCCAGCTGTTCCAAACGAGCCACAGCTGCCAAGGCCTTGGCTGGGCAGCAGCTGCGGCTCGTGAAGGTCACTGGGATAAAAAGGGGTGGGCTGAGAGCCCTGGGGGAGCCCCTGAGAAGCCACGAGGAACCGCGCTGCAGAGAGCAGAGAGGAGCAGCGAGAAGGTGTGGGCGCTTTATGAGTATAAAAATGACAACTGGTGACCCCGACGTGATGAGGAACACGCAGCCACGAGGAACATCGAGAGAAGGTGTGGACGCTTTAAGGACATAATAACAACGAGATAATGACCACTGGTGACCCCGACGTGATGAGGAACACGCGGCCATGAGGAACATCGAGAGAAGGTGTGGACACTTTAGGGACATAATAACAACGAGATAATGACCACTGGTGACCCCGACGTGATGAGGAACACGCGGCCATGAGGAACATCGAGAGAAGGTGTGACGCTTTATGAGCATAATAACAACGAGATAACGACCACTGGTGACCCCGACGTGATGAGGAACACGCGGCCATGAGGAACACCGAGAGAAGGTGTGGACGCTTTAGGGACATAATAACAACGAGATAACGACCACTGGTGACCCCGACGTGATGAGGAACACGCAGCCACGAGGAACATCGAGAGAAGGTGTGGACACTTTAAGGACATAATAACAACGAGATAATGACCACTGGTGACCCCGACGTGATGAGGAACACGCAGGCACGAGGAACATCAAGAGAAGGTGTGGACACTTTAAGAACATAATAACAACGAGATAACGACCACTGGTGACCACCACGTGATGAGGAATGTGCAGCCATGAAGAACATCGAGAGAAGGTGTGGATGCTTTAAGGACATAATGACAACGAGATAACGACCACTGGTGACCCCGACATGATGAGGAACACGCAGCCACGAGGAACATCAAGAGAAGGTGTGGACGCTTTAAGAACATAATAACAACGAGATAATGACCACTGGTGACCACCACGTGATGAGGAACACGCAGCCATGAGGAACATCGAGAGAAGGTGTGCACGCTTTATGAGCATAATAACAACGAGATAACGACCACTGGTGACCCCGACGTGATGAGGAACACGCAGCCACGAGGAACATCGAGAGAAGGTGTGGACACTTTAGGGACATAATAACAACGAGATAACGACCACTGGTGACCCCGACGTGATGAGGAACATGCAGCCACGAGGAACATCGAGAGAAGGTGTGGACACTTTACGAGTATAATAACAAGGTAATGACAACTGGTGACCCCGACGTGATGAGGAACACGCGGCCATGAGGAACATCGAGAGAGGGTGTGGACACTTTAGGGACATAATAACAATGAGAAAACGACCACTGGTGACCCCGACGTGATGAGGAACACGCAGCCACGAGGAACATCGAGAGAAGGTGTGGACACTTTAGGGACATAATAACAACGAGATAACGACCACTGGTGACCCCGACGTGATGAGGAACACGCAGCCAGGAGGAACACCGAGAGAAGGTGTGGAGCTTTATGAGCATAATAACAATGAGATAACGACCACTGGTGACCCCGACATGATGAGGAACACGCGGCCACGAGGAACATCGAGAGAAGGTGTGGACACTTAAACAATATAATAACAACGAGATAACGACCACTGGTGACCCCGACGTGATGAGGAACACGCAGCCATGAAAAACATCGAGAGAAGGTGTGGACGCTTTAAGGACATAATAACAATGAGATAACGACCACTGGTGACCCCGACGTGATGAGGAACACGCGGCCATGAGGAACATCGAGAGAAGGTGTGGACAATTTAGGGACATAATAACAACGAGATAATGACAAGTGGTGACCCCGACGTGCTGAGGAACACGCAGCCACGAGGAACATCTAGAGAAGGTGTGGACTCTTTAAGAATATAACAACAAGATAGCAACAGACCTGCACCAGCATCACGGTGGCCACCAGGGCCAGCAGGGCGATGTAGCTGAAGTACTTGGGGTGCTCGGCGCAGCCGCCGCCGCCCCGCCATCACCAGCGCGGGGTGTCCCCGAGGTGGCGTTGGTCACCAGCCAGCGGTGGCGGTGGCAGGCCAGCTGGGGACATGGCGAGAGGGTCAGAATAGGGGCATGAGGACATGGAAGCCACCATGGCCACCAGGATGGTTTAACTCAGTGTTTTGGCTGCTCCTTGAAGCCACCACCTCTTGGTCCCAATGGCAGCTGGGGTGGGGACATGGGGACACGGTGGCCACCATGGCCACCAGGGTATTGGAGCTGCAATGCTGAGGTTGCTCCTCAGAGCCACCACCCCATGGTGTCCCCATTGGTCACCACTCCGTTGTCCCATGGCACCTGAGCTGGGGACACAGTGACAAAGCGGTGGCCACCAAGGTGATGGAGCTGCACTATTGGTGCTGCTCCTCACAGCCACCACCCCACGGTGTCCCCATTGGCCACCCCCCTATGGTGGCCCCGATATCCCATTGGCCACCACCCCTTTGTGTCCCCATTGGCCACCACCCTGCGTCCTCCATGACATCCCACCTGGGGACATGGGGACACGGTGGCCACCATGGCCACCAAGGTGATGGAGCTGCACAGTGTTGCTCCTCACAGCCACCACCCCACGGTGTCCCCATCGGCCACCACCCACGGTGTCCCCATCGGCCACCCCCCTATGGTGGCCCCGATATCCCATTGGCCACCACCCCTTGGTGTCCCCATTGGCCACCACCCTGTGTCCTCCTTGACATCCCAGCTGGGGACATGGTGACAAAGTGGTGGCCACCATGGACACCAGGGTGATGGGGATGCAATATCTGAGTTGCTCCTCACAACCACCAGCCCATGGTGTCCCCATTGGCCACCACCTCATGGTGTCCCCATTGGTCACCACCCTGTGTCCTCCATGACATCCCAGCTGGGGACATGGGACACGGTGGCCGCCATGGACACCAGGTGATGGAGCTGCAATATCTGAGTTGCTCCTCACAGCCACCACCCCATGATGACCCTGATGTCCCACTGGCCACCACCCCATGGTCCTCATGGCAGCCAAGATGGGGACATGGGGACAACGGTGGCCACCATGGCCAGCAGGTGATGGAGCTGCAATATCAGTGCTGCTCCTCACAACCACCACCCCATGGTGTCCCCATGGCACCTGAGCTGGTGACACGGTTGCCACCATGGCCACCAGGGTGATGGAGCTGCACTATCAGTGTTGCTCCTCACAGCCCACCACCCCATGGTGTCCCCATTGGCCACCACCCCATGGTGTCCCCATTGGCCACCACCCTGCGTCCTCCATGACATCCCACCTGGGGACATGGGGACACGGTGGCCACCATGGCCACCAGGGTGATGGAGCTGCACAGTGTTGCTCCTCACAGCCACCACCCCACGGTGTCCCCATCGGCCACCACCCCACGGTGTCCCCATTGTCCACCCCCCTGCGTCCCCCACCCCATCCCATCCGTGGCCACCGGGCCACGGTGACATCGCGGCCAGGTTGGCGTCCCCCGCTCCTCACCATGTCCACGACGTCGGCCGCGGTGACGACGGCCACGGCCGCCGCCGCCCAGGAGTTGCGCGCCCAGCGCGTGCGGTCGATCCAGGTGGAGAAGGCCACCAGCTTCTTGGGGAAACCCTTGGGCGACAACGCGACCGCGGTCACCGCGTGCCACCGCCGCCGCGATGTCCCCGAGGTGACATCGTCCCACCTCACCCTCGGAAGACGGCGGCCGAGGAGCAGAGCGTCAGCGCCGCCAGCAGCGCCTCGCCCACCACGAACGTCACGTAGTTGGTCACCAACCTGCCCAAAGGCCCCATGGAGAACCTCAGAGGTGACACCTGGGCGCCACCACCACCGCGGCGTCCCCGAGGTGTCCCCGAGGTGTCCCCAGGGTGTCCCCGAGGTGTCCCCAAGGTGTCCCCAAGGTCTCCCCAAGGTGTCCCCAAGGTGTCCCTGAGGTGTCCCCAAGGTGTTCCCAAGGTGTCGCCAAGGTGTCTCCAAGGTGTCCCCAAGGTGTCCCGGAGGTGTCCCTGAAGTGTCCCCATGATGTCCCCATTATGTCCCCATGGTGTCCCCAAGGTGTCCCCAAGATGTCCCCAAGGTGTCCCATGATGTCCCCATTATGTCTCCATGGTGTCCCCAATGTGTCCCCTTGGTGTCCCCTTGGTGTCCCTGAGGTGTCCCCAAGGTGTCCCTGAGATGTCCCCAAGGTGTCCCCAAGGCGTCCCTGAGATGTCCCCAAGGTGTCCCCAAGGTGTCCCCGAGGTGTCTCCAAGGTGTCCCTGAGATGTCCTCAAGGTGTTTCCAAGGTGTCCCCAAGGTGTCCCCATGATGTCCCCATTATGTCTCCATGGTGTCCCAATGTGTCCCCAAGATGTCCCGAGATGTCTCCAAGGTGTCCCCAAGATGTCCCCAAGGTGTCCCCGAGGTGTCCCCAAGGTGTCCCCAAGGTGTCTCAGATGTCCCCAGATGTCCCCGAGGTGTCCCCAAGATGTCCCCAAGGTCTCCCCAAGGTGTCCCCAAGATGTCCCCAAGGTGTCCCCGAGGTGTCCCCAAGGTGTCCCTGAGTGTCCCCGAGGTGTCCCCAAGGTGTCCCCATGATGTCCCCATTATGTCTCCATGGTGTCCCCAAGGTGTCCCCACGTTGTCCCCATGATGTCCCCATTATGTCTCCATGGTGTCCCCAAGGTGTCCCCATGATGTCCCCGAGGTGTCCCCGAGGTGTCCCCAAGGTGTCCCCAAGGTGTCCCCAAGGTCTCCCCGAGGTGTCCCCGAGGTGTCCCCAAGGTGTCCCTGATGCGTCCCCGAGGTGTCCCAAGATGTCCCCAAGATGTCCCCAAGGTGTCCCCAAGGTCTCCCCAAGGTGTCCCCGAGGTGTCCCCAGGGTGTCCCCAAGGTGTCCCCAAGGTGTCCCCATTATGTCTCCATGGTGTCCCCAAGGTGTCCCCAAGGTGTCCCTGAGGTCTCCCCAGGGTGTCCCCAAGGTGTCCCCCAGGATGTCTCCATGGTGTCCCCAAGGTGTCTCTGATGTCCCAGATGTCCCCAAGGTGTCCCCAAGGTGTCCCCGAGGTCTCCCCGAGGTCTCCCCAAGGTGTCCCAGAGATGTCCCCACGGTGTCCCCGAGTTGTCCCCAAGGTGTCCCCAAGGTGTCCCTGAGGTGTCCCTGAGGTGTCCCCAAGGTGTCCCCATGGTGTCCCCAATGTGTCCCCATTATGTCTCCATGGTGTCCCCAAGGTGTCCCCAAGATGTCCCTGAGGTGTCCCCATGATGTCCCCAGGGTGTCCCCGAGGTGTCCCCAAGGTGTCCCTGAGGTGTTCCTAAGGTGTCCCCAAGGTGTCCCCAAGGTGTCCCCGAGGTGTCCCCGAGGTGTCCCCATGATGTCCCCATTATGTCCCCAAGGTGTCCCTAAGATGTCCCTGAGGTGTCTCCAAGGTGTCCCCAAGGTGTCCCCACGTTGTCCCCATGATGTCCCCATTATGTCTCCATGGTGTCCCCGAGGTGTCTCTGATGTCCCAAGTTGTCCCCTTGGTGTCCCCAAGTTGTCCCCAGTCCGTACCCGGGGTCCACGGTGGCCTCCACGAGGGTGGAGAAGACGAGCACCACGCAGGAGCAGCTGAAGGCGGCGCCGCTCTGCTTCTCCTTCTCCAGCGAGAAGCGCGTCTCCATGGCCGGGTCCCTGAAGCGCAGCGACAGCCGGAACGTGCTCCGACCCTTCAGCCTGAAACGTTTGGGCGAAATTTGGGAATTTTGTGGTTTTTCTGGAATTTTTTGCGATTTTTTCCAGGAATTTTGGGGAAATTTTGAGAATTTTTGTAGATTTTTTGGAGGGGTTTTTGCGAATTTTGGAGAATTTTTGCAGATGGCTGGGACAGCCGGAACGTGCTCCGACCCTTCAGCCTGAAATTTTGGGCGAAATTTGGGAATTTTGGGGATTTTATGGAATTTTTTGCGATTTTTTTGAGGAATTTTGGGGAAATTTTTGGGAATTTTTGAGATTTTTGTAGATTTTCTGGAGGGGTTTTTTGCGAATTTTGGAGAATTTTTGCAGACGGCTGCGACAGCCGGAACGTGCTCCGACCCTTCAGGCTGCACGGTTTGGGGAAAATTTGTGGGATTTTGAGGTTTTTCCGGAATTTTTTGCGATTTTATGAAGGAATTTTGGGGAAATTTTGAGAATTTTTGAAGGTTTTCTGGAGGGGTTTCTGCGAATTTTGGAGAATTTTTGCAGATCACTGGGACAGCCAGAACGTGCTCCGACCCTTCAGCCTGAAATTTTCGGGAAAATTTGGGATTTTTGGGATTTTTCTAGAATTTTTTGTGATTTTTTGAAGGAATTTTGGGGGAAATTTTGAGAATTTTTGAAAGTTTTTTGAAGGGGTTTTTGCAAATTTTGGAGAATTTTTGCAGATGGTTGGGACAGCCGGAACGTGCTCCGACCCTTCAGCCTGAAAGGTTCGGGGGAAATTTGGGGGATTTTGGGGTTTTTTATGGAATTTTTTGCCATTTTTTTGGAGGAATTTTGGGGAAATTTTGGGGAATTTTTGAGAATTTTTGTAGATTTTTTTGAGGGGTTTCTGCAAAATTTGGAGAATTTTTGCAGATGGCTGGGACAGCCGGAACATGCTCCGACCCTTCAGCCTGAAATTTTCGGGAAAATTTGGGGGATTTTGGGGATTTTATGGAATTTTTTGGGATTTTGTGGAATTTTTGGGAGATTTTTGGGAGATTTTTTGAGGAATTTTTGAGGAATTTTCTGGGAAATTTTGGGGATTTTGCGGAAATTTTGAGAATTTTTGCAGATCTTTGAGATGATTTTTTGAGAGCTTTTGGGACGCTTTTGGGAATTTTGGGGAAATTTCAGGAATTTGTGGGAATTGGGTTCGAATCTCTGGGAATTTATTGGGAGTTTTTTTAAATTTTAGGGAATTTTGGGGAGATTTTTTGGGGAGAGTTTTGGGAATTTTGGGGATTTTTACTATTTTTTTTTTAATTTTGGGGAATTTTGAGGATATTTTTTTGGATTTTTTAAATTTTTGGAGAATTTGGGGTATTTTTAGTTTTGTTTTTATTTTGGGGAATTTTGGGGGCTTTTTAGGAATTTTTTTAATTTTTCAGAATTTCGGGGGAATTTTTAGGAA
The DNA here is from genome assembly GCF_035770615.1 of Melospiza melodia melodia. Classification (NCBI taxonomy): domain Eukaryota; kingdom Metazoa; phylum Chordata; class Aves; order Passeriformes; family Passerellidae; genus Melospiza; species Melospiza melodia. The sequence goes on along the minus strand of NW_026948739.1, from coordinate 31,200 downwards.
TTTCTGGGGAATTCTTAGGAATTTTTGACAATTATTTTGATTTTTAGGGAATTCTCGAGATTTGTTTGGGATTTTGTAATATTTTGGAGGGCTTAATAGAATTTTCAGGAATTTGGGGGAATTTTTGGGGGATTTTTGGAAATTTTGGGGAAATTTTGGGAATTTTTGTAGATTTTTTGGAGGGGTTTTTGTGAATTTTTGAGAATTTTTGCAGATCACTGGGACAATTTTTGAGAACTTTCGGGATGCTTTTGGGAATTTGATTTGAATATCTGGGAATTTTTGCAAAATTTTTGAGGGATTTTTGTGGAAATTTTAGGGAAATTTTGAGACTTTGTAGATTTTTTTTGGAGGGATTTTGTGGAATTTTTGAGAATTTTTGCAGATTTTTGAGGGGATTTTTGGAGAATTTTCATGAATTTTAGGGATTTTATGGGATGCTTTTAGGATGCTTGTGGGAATTTTTTGGAATTTTGGAGAGATTTTGGGGGATTTTTTAAATTTTTTTTTTAATTTTTGGGAATTTGGGGGGATTTTTAGGAATTTTTAAAACTTTTTCGGAATTCGGGGAGATTTTTTGGAAATTTTAGGGGATTTTTAGGATTTTTTTTTAATTTTTGGGAATTTTGGAGAGATTTTTTGGGGAATTATTGGGAATTTCTGGGGAATTTTGGTGAGATTTTTTGGGAATTATTGGGAATTTCTGGGGAATTTTGGGGGGATTTTTTTTTTAATTTTGCAGGATTTTTTAGAATTTCTTTTTAATTTTTCAGAATTCTGGGGCGATTTTTGGTGATTTTTTTTTTAAATTTTTCGGGACTCTTGGGGGAATTTTTTGGGAATTTTTGCATATTTTAGGGATGCTTTGGGAATTTTCATGAATTTTCCAGAATGTTCAGGAACTTTTGTGATTTTTGGGAATTTTTTGTAATCTTCGGGAACTTTCAGCGATTTTGAGGATTTTTTTTAGGAATTACCGTGATTTTTCCGAAATTTTCGGGATTCTTTTTTAATCCTTGGAAAATTTATGGGTTGTTTTTTTTTTTAATTTTTTGGGGAATTTTTTTGGGGGGAATTGGCGGGAATTGGGTGCTGCCGACTCACGCCCGGATGCTCTCGCGCTCCAGCAGGGCCTCGTTGAGCAGCCGGTTCAGCTCCTGCTCGTTCTGCGCCGCCCCCGCCGCGCGCTCCGCCAGGTCCCGCAGACGCAGCCGGCGACGCGGGTTCGGGAACGACGGGTTGGGGACCTGGGGACAACGAGGTGACACCTTGGGGACACTGTGGGGACACCATTGGGACAGCCTGGGGACACCGCGCGCTCGGCCAGGTCCCGCAGACGCAGCCGGCGACGCGGGTTCGGGAACGATGGATTGGGGACCTGGGGACAATGGGGGACACCGTGGGGACACTGCCAGGACAGGTCATGGACACCATGGGGACACCATTGAGACAGCCTGGGGACACCACGCGCTCGGCCAGGTCCCGCAAACGCAGCCGGCGCCGAGGGTTCGGGAATGATGGTTTGGGGACCTGGGGACAACAAGGTGACACCTTGGGGACATTGCCAGGACAGGTCATGGACACCGTGGGGACACCATGGGGACACTGCAGGGACAGCCTGGGGACACCATTGGGACAGCCCAGGGACATCATGGGGACAGCCTGGGGACACTGCGGGGACACCATTGGGACAGCCCTGGGACAGGGCAGGGACAGCCTGGGGACACCATGGGGACACCGTAGGGACACTGTGGGGACACCATTGGGACGGCCCAGGGACATCATGGGGACAGCCTGGGGACACTGCGGGGACAGCCTGGGGACACTGTGGGGACACCATTGGGACAGGGCAGGGACAGCCTGGGGACACCGCGCGCTCGGCCAGGTCCCGCAGACGCAGCCGGCGACGCGGGTTCGGAAACGACGGGTTGGGGACCTGGGGACAACGAGGTGACACCTTGGGGACATTGCCAGGACAGCCTGGGGACACTGTGGGGACACCATTGGGACAGCCTGGGGACACCGCGCGCTCGGCCAGGTCCCGCAGACGCAGACGGCGCCGAGGGTTGGGGAACGACGGGTTGGGGACCTGGGGACAATGAGGTGACACCTTGGGGACATTGCCAGGACAGCCTGGGGACACTGTGGGGACACCGTGGGGACACCATTGGGACAGCCCAGGGACAGCCTGGGGACACGGTGGGGACACCATGGGGACACCATTGGGACACCATTGGGACAGCCTGGGAACAGCCTGGGGACACTGTGGGGACACCATTGGGACAGTCTGGGGACACCGCACGCTCGGCCAGGTCCCGCAAACGCAGCCGGCGACGCGGGTTCGGGAATGACGGATTGGGGACCTGGGGACAACGAGGTGACACCTTGGGGACATTGCCAGGACAGCCTGGGGACACTGCAGGGACAGCCTGGGGACACCGTGGGGACACCATTGGGACAGCCCAGGGACACTGCAGGGACAGCCTGGGGACACTGTGGGGACACCGTGGGGACACAATTGGGACAGGGCAGGGACAGCCTGGGGACACCGCGCGCTCGGCCAGGTCCCGCAAACGCAGCCGGCGACGCGGGTTCGGGAACGATGGATTGGGGACCTGGGGACAACGAGGTGACACCTTGGGGACACCAAGGGGACACCACGGGGAGAGACCAAGGGGACATGGCAGGGACAGCCCAGGGACACCAAGGGGACACCGTAGGGACACCAAGGGGACACCGTGGGGACACCGTGGGGACACTGTGGGGACATGGTGGGGACACCAAGGGGACACCAAGGAGACACAAGAGAGGACACTGTGGGGACAGCCCAGGGACACCACAGGGACACCAAGGGGACAATGAGGGGACACTGTGGGGACACTGCAGGGACACCATGGGGACACCATGGGGACACCAAGGGAACACCATGGGGACACCATGGGGACACCAAGGGAACACCATGGGGACAACACAGGGACACCATGGGGACACCATGGGGACATCCTGGGGACACCAAGGTGACTCCGTGGAAACACCAAGAGGACACCAAGGGGACACCTTGGGGACACTGCAGGGACACCATGGGGACACCATGGGGACACTGCAGGGACATTGCGGGGACACCATGGGGACACCATGGGGACACCACAGGGACACCAAGGGGACAATGAGGGGACACTGTGGGGACACTGTGGGGACATGGTGGGGACACCAAGGGGACACCAAGGGGACAACACGGGGAGAGACCAAGGGGACAATTGGGGGACACCGTGGGGACATCGAGGGCACACTGTGGAGACACCATGGGGACACCAAGGGGACACCAAGGGGACACGGTGGGGACACCAAGGGGACATTGGCAGGGACAACCCAGGGACACCCTGGGGACACCACAGGGACAGCCTGGGGACACCAAGGGGACAACAAGGGGACATTGGCAGGGACAACCCAGGGACACCCTGGGGACACCACAGGGACAGCCTGGGGACACCAAGGGGACAACAAGGGGACGCACTGGGGACACCTTGGAGACACTGTGGGGACAGCAAGGGGACACCAAGGGGACACCATGGGGACACTGCAGGGACACCATGGGGACACCATGGGGACAACGTGGTGACAACGTGGGGACAACATGGGCACCCCAAAGGGACACCATGGGAACACCATGGGGACACCACAGGGACACCAAGGGGACAATGAGGGGACACTGTGGGGACATGGTGGGGACACCAAGGGGACACCAAGGGGACAACACGGGGAGAGACCAAGGGGACAATTTGGGGACACCAAAGGGACATCGAGGGCACACTGTGGAGACACCATGGGGACACCAAGGGGACACGGTGGGGACACCAAGGGGACACCATGGGGACACCAAGGGGACATCAAGGAGACACCAAGGGGACACGGTGGGGACAGCAAGGGGACAACACGGGGAGACACCAAGGGGACACGGCAGGGACGGCCCAGGGACACCTTGGGGACACCACAGGGACACCAAGGGGACACTGAGGGGACACTGAGGGGACACTGAGGGGACACTGAGGGGACACTGAGGGGACATCTTGGGGGCACCAAGGGGACACAAGAGAGGACACTGTGGGGACAGCCCAGAGACACCTTGGGGACACCGTGGGGACACCAAGGGGACACCAAGGGGACAACTCGGGGACACACTGGGGACACCTTGGAGACACTGTGGGGACAGCAAGGGGACACCGTGGGGACACCATGGGGACACTGTGGGGACACCATGGGGACAACATGGTGACAACGTGGGGACAGCATGGGCACCCCAAAGGGACACCAAGAGAACACCATGGGGACACCACATGGACACCAAGGGGACAATGAGGGGACACTGTGGGGACACTGTGGGGACACCAAGGGGACACCAAGGGGACAACACGGGGAGAGACCAAGGGGACACGGCAGGGACAGCCCAGGGACACCTTGGGGACACCGTGGGGACACCCTGGGCACATGGTGGGGACACTTTGGGTACCTCGGTGTCGTCGTCGTCGTCGAGCTCCACGGAGCTGCTGCGGCCGCGCTCGGCGTCCTCAGGCGGCTCCGGGCTGAGGCCACCGTTGGTGGTGACAGGAGGGGGGGACACGCCCTGGGACGAGGTCAGGGACAGCTTCTGCTGGGACAGGGACACCATGGGTGACACCGTGTCACTGTGTCACCCATCACACTGTGGGACAAGGTCAGGGACAGCTTCTGCGGGGACAGGGACACCGTGGGTGGCACCGTGTCACCAGTGTCACCCATCACAGTGTGGGACAAGGTCAGGGACAGCTTCTGCAGGGACAGGGACACCGTGGGTGGCACCGTGTCACCAGTGTCACCGTGTCACCAGTCCCAGTGTGGGACAAGGTCAGGGACAGCTTCTGTGGGGACAGGGACACCGTGGGTGGCACCGTGTCACTGTGTCACCCATCACACTGTGGGACAAGGTCAGGGACAGCTTCTGCGGGGACAGGGACATCATGGGTGACACCGTGTCACCAGTGTCACCGTGTCACCCATCATGCCCTGGGACGAGGTCAGGGACAGCTTCTGCAGGGACAGGGACACCATGGGTGACACCGTGTCACTGTGTCACCGTGTCACCCATCACACTGTGGGACAAGGTCAGGGACAGCTTCTGCGGGGACAGGGACACCATGGGTGGCACCGTGTCACCAGTGTCACCCATCACAGTGTGAGACAAGGTCAGGGACAGCTTCTGCGGGGACAGGGACACCATGGGTGGCACCGTGTCACAAGTGTCACCATGTCACTCATCATGCTGTGGGACGATGTCAGGGACAGCTTCTGCGGGGACAGGGACACCATGGGTGACACCGTGTCACCAGTGTCACCGTGTCACCCATCACACTGTGGGACAAGGTCAGGGACAGCTTCTGCGGGGACAGGGACACCATGGGTGGCACCGTGTCACCGTGTCACCAGTGTCACCAGTGTCACCGTGTCACCCATCACGCCCTGGGACAAGGTCAGGGACAGCTTCTGCAGGGACAGGGACACCATGGGTGACACCGTGTCACCGTGTCACCGTGTCACCAGTCCCAGTGTGGGACAAGGTCAGGGACAGCTTCTGTGGGGACAGGGACACCATGGGTGGCACCGTGTCACCGTGTCACCAGTGTCACCAGTGTCACCAGTGTCACCGTGTCACCCATCACACTGTGGGACAAGGTCAGGGACAGCTTCTGTGGGGACAGGGACACCATGGGTGGCACCGTGTCACCAGTGTCACCAGTGTCACCGTGTCACCCATCACGCTGTGGGGTGAGGTCAGGGACAGCTTCTGCAGGGACAGGGACACCATGGGTGACACTGTGTCACCGTGTCACCAGTGTCACCCATCACGCTGTGGGACGAGGTCAGGGACAGCTTCTGTGGGGACAGGGACACCATGGGTGGCACCGTGTCACTGGTGTCACCGTGTCACCCATCACGCTGTGGGACAAGGTCAGGGACAGCTTCTGTGGGGACAGGGACACCGTGGGTGGCACCGTGTCACTGTGTCACTGTGTCACCGTGTCACCCATCACGCTGTGGGACAAGGTCAGGGACAGCTTCTGTGGGGACAGGGACACCATGGGTGGCACCGTGTCACTGTGTCACCGTGTCACCCATCACGCTGTGGGACAAGGTCAGGGACAGCTTCTGCGGGGACAGGGACACCATGGGTGGCACCGTGTCACCAGTGTCACCGTGTCACCGTGTCACCAGTGTCACCAGTGTCACCGTGTCACCCATCACGCTGTGGGACAAAGTTAGGGACAGCTTCTGTGGGGACAGGGACACCATGGGTGGCACCGTGTCACCGTGTCACTGTGTCACCGTGTCACCCATCACACTGTGGGACAAGGTCAGGGACAGCTTCTGTGGGGACAGGGACACCATGGGTGGCACCGTGTCACCAGTGTCACCGTGTCACCCATCATGCCGTGGGACGAGGTCAGGGACAGCTTCTGTGGGGACAGGGACATCGTGGGTGGCACCGTGTCACTGTGTCACTGTGTCACCGTGTCACCCATCACGCTGTGGGACAAGGTCAGGGACAGCTTCTGTGGGGACAGGGACACCATGGGTGGCACCGTGTCACCGTGTCACCAGTGTCACCAGTGTCACCAATGTCACCGTGTCACCCATCATGCCGTGGGACAAGGTCAGGGACAGCTTCTGCAGGGACAGGGACACCATGGGTGACACCGTGTCACCGTGTCACCAGTGTCACCAGTGTCACCAGTGTCACCGTGTCACCGTGTTACCCATCACAGTGTGGGACAAGGTCAGGGACAGCTTCTGTGGGGACAGAGACACCATGGGTGGCACCGTGTCACCAGTGTCACCAGTATCACCCATCATGCTGTGGGACGAGGTCAGGGACAGCTTCTGTGGGGACAGGGACACCATGGGTGACACCGTGTCACCAGTGCCACAAGGTGCCACCTGTGTCACTCACCGTGCCATGCGACAAGGTCAGTGACACTGTGATGGCATGTGGTCACCTTGAGTGTCCCCACACCCGTGTCCCCGTGTCCCCAGCAGTGTCACCCACCACACCGTTGACACGATCATTGACAATGTCCCCACACCCGTGTCCCCATTGTCCCCAGCAGTGTCACCACACCATGGGACGAGGTCAGTGACAGACACGGTCACCTTGAGTGTCCCCACACACATGTCCCCATTGTCCCTGTTGTCCCCAGTGTCCCCAGCTGTGTCACCCACCACGCCGTTGATGCCATCAATGACAATGTCCCCACACCCATGTCCCCGTGTCCCCTCCATTGTCCTCCCATTGTCCCCATTGTCCCCACCATGTCACTCACCATGCTGTTGACACGATCATTGACAATGTCCCCACTCCCGTGTCCCCAGTGTCCCCACCATTGTCCTCCCATTGTCCCCATTGTCCCCACCACGTCACTCACCATGCTGTTGACGCCATCATTGACAATGTCCCCACACACATGTCCCCAGTGTCCCCATTGTCCCCATCAGTGTCACTCTCCACGCCACGGGACAGAGTCAGTGACAGACATGGCCACCCTGGCTGTCCCCACTCCCGTGTCCCCGTTGTCCCCATCACTGTCACTCTCCATGCCATGGGACAGGGTCAGTGACAGACATGGTCACCTTGAGTGTCCCCACTCCCGTGTCCCCAGTGTCCCCATTGTCCCCATCACTGTCACTCTCCATGCCACGGGACAAGGTCAGTGACAGACATGGTCACCTTGAGTGTCCCCACTCCCGTGTCCCCAGTGTCCCCAGTGTCCCCATCAGTGTCACTCCTCACGCCATGGGACACGGTCAGTGACAGACATGGCCACCCTGGCTGTCCCCACTCCGGTCAGTGACAGACATGGCCACCCTGGCTGTCCCCACTCCCGTGTCCCCAGTGTCCCCACCAGCGTCCCTGGTGTCCCCCCATTGTGTCACTGCTGTCACTCACCACGCCATGGACACAATCACTGGCAAGGTCTCCCCACCCCCCATGTCCCCAATGTCCCCACCACTGTCCCCAGTGTCCCCAGTGTCCCCACCACTGTCCCCAGTGTCCCCAGTGTCCCCATCGCTGCCACTCACCACGCCATTGACGTGATCATTGGCAATGTCCCCATACCCCAGTGTCCCCATTGTCCCCACTGGTGCCACTCACCACACCATTGACACAATCAATGTCAACGTCCCCATTGTCCCCCCCATTGTCCCCACTGTGCCCGTTGGTGCCACTCACCACGCCATTGACACAATCAATGTCAATGTCCCCACACCCATGTCCCCAGTGTCCCCATTGTCCCCCCCATTGTCCCCAACAGTGCCACTCACCACACCATTGACACAATCAATGTCAACGTCCCCATTGTCCCCCCCATTGTCCCCACTGTGCCCGTTGGTGCCACTCACCACGCCATTGACACAATCAATGTCAATGTCCCCACACCTCACACCTCATGTCCCCATTGTCCCCACTGTGCCCGTTGGTGCCACTCACCACGCCATTGACACAATCAATGTCAATGCCCCCACACCCATGTCCCCATGGTGTCCCCAGTGTCCCCACTGGTGCCACTCATCACACCATGGGACACCATCAGTGTCAATGTCCCCACACCCATGTCCCCAGTGTCCCCATTGTCCCCCCCATTGTCCCCAACAGTGCCACTCACCACACCATTGACACAATCAATGTCAATGCCCCCACACCCATGTCCCCCCATTGTCCCCACTGTCCCCACTGGTGCCACTCACCACACCATGGGACACCATCAGTGTCAATGTCCCCACAGCCATGTCCCCAGTGTACCCACCATTGTCCCCACTGGTGCCACTCACCACTTCATTGACACAATCGATGTGAATGTCCCCACACCTCACACCTCATGTCCCCATTGTCCCCACCATTGTCCCCGTTGTCCCCACTGGTGCCACTCACCACGCCATTGACACAATCAATGTCAACGTCCCCATTGTCCCTCCCACTGTCCCTGCTGGTGCCACTCACCATTCCATTGACACAATCAATGTCAACGTCCCCATTGTCCCCCCCATTGTCCCCACCGGTGCCACTCACCACGCCATTGACACAATCAACGTCAATGTCCCCACAGCCATGTCCCCATTGTCCCATTGTCCCCACTGTCCCCGTTGGTGCCACTCACCACGCCACTGACACAATCAATGTCAATGTCCCCACAGGCATGTCCCCCCATTGTCCCCACTGTCCCCGTTGGTGCCACTCACCACGCCATTGACACAATCAATGTCAATGTCCCCACACCCATGTCCCCATGGTGTCCCCAGTGTCCCCACTAGTGCCACTCATCACACCATGGGACACCATCAGTGTCAATGTCCCCACACCCCACAGCCATGTCCCCATTGTCCCCACCATTGTCCCCATGGGTGCCACTCACCACGCCATTGACACAATCAATGTCAATGTCCCCACACCTCACACCTCATGTCCCCAGTGTCCCCACCATTGTCCCTCCCACTGTCCCCAGCAGTGCCACTCACCACGCCATTGACACAATCAATGTCAATGCCCCCACACCCATGTCCCCATGGTGTCCCCAGTGTCCCCACTGGTGCCACTCATCACACCATGGGACACCATCAGTGTCAATGTCCCCACACCCATGTCCCCAGTGTCCCCATTGTCCCCCCCATTGTCCCCAACAGTGCCACTCACCACTTCATTGACACAATCAATGTGAATGTCCCCACACCTCACACCTCATGTCCCCAATGTCCCCACCAATGTCCCCATTGGTGCCACTCACCACACCATTGACACAATCAATGTCAATGTCCCCACACCTCACACCTCATGTCCCCAGTGTCCCCACCATTGTCCCCGTTGTCCCCACTGGTGCCACTCACCACGCCATTGACACAATCAATGTCAATGTCCCCACAGCCATGTCCCCATGGTGTCCCCCCCACTGTCCCCACTGTCCCCGTTGGTGCCACTCACCACGCCACTGACACAATCAATGTCAACGCCCCCACACCCATGTCCCCCCACTGTCCCCACTGGTGTCACTCATCACACCATGGGATACCATCAGTGTCAATGTCCCCACACCCCACAGCCATGTCCCCATTGTCCCCACCATTGTCCCCATGGGTGCCACTCACCACGCCATTGACACAATCAATGTCAACGTCCCCATTGTCCCTCCCACTGTCCCTGCTGGTGCCACTCACCACGCCATTGACACAATCAATGTCAATGTCCCCACACCTCACACCTCATGTCCCCATTGTCCCCACCATTGTCCCTCCCACTGTCCCCAGCAGTGCCACTCACCACGCCATTGACACAATCAATGTCAACGTCCCCACAGGCATGTCCCCCCAGTGTCCCCACTGGTGCCACTCACCACACCATGGGACACCATCAGTGTCAATGTCCCCACACCCCACACAGATGTCCCCAATGTCCCCACCAATGTCCCCACTGGTGCCACTCACCACTCCACTGACACAATCAATGTCAATGTCCCCACAGCCATGTCCCCATGGTGTCCCCAGTGTCCCCACTGGTGCCACTCATCACACCATGGGACACCATCAGTGTCAATGTCCCCACACCCCACAGCCATGTCCCCAGTGTCCCCACCACTGTCCCCGTTGGTGCCACTCACCACTTCATTGACACAATCAATGTCAACGTCCCCATTGTCCCTCCCACTGTCCCTGCTGGTGCCACTCACCATTCCATTGACACAATCAACGTCAATGTCCCCATTGTCCCCCCCATTGTCCCCATTGGTGCCACTCACCACGCCATTGACACAATCAATGTCAATGTCCCCACACCCATGTCCCCCCAGTGTCCCCACTGTCCCCACCGGTGCCACTCATCACACCATGGGACACCATCAGTGTCAATGTCCCCACACCCCACATACCCAGTGTCCCCAGTGTCCCCAGTGTCCCCACCACTGTCACTCACCACGCCATTGACATGATCATTGGCAATGTCCCCACCATTGTCCCCACTGTCCCCACTGGTGCCACTCACCACGTCATTGACACAATCAATGTCAACGTCCCCAATGTCCCTCCCATTGTCCCCACTGTCCCCATTGGTGCCACTCACCACGCCATTGACACAATCAATGTCAATGTCCCCACAGCCATGTCCCCATGGTGTCCCCAGTGTCCCCACTGGTGCCACTGGTGCCACTCACCACGCCATTGACACAATCAATGTCAATGTCCCCACAGCCATGTCCCCACTGTCCCCACTGTCCCCGTTGGTGCCACTCACCACGCCATTGACACAATCAATGTGAATGTCCCCAATGTCCCTCCCACTGTCCCCGTTGGTGCCACTCACCACGCCATTGACACAATCAATGTCAATGTCCCCAATGTCCCTCCCACTGTCCCCGTTGGTGCCACTCACCACGCCATTGACACAATCAATGTCAATGCCCCCACAGCCATGTCCCCATGGTTTCCCCCCATTGTCCCCACTGTCCCCACCGGTGTCACTCACCACGCCGTTGACGCCGTGCCGCAGCCCCTGCTTGGGGACCACCACCAGGTAGGTGACGATGCCCTTGTCCCTCAGGTAGTCGCAGCGGGAGCCGCCCTCGCCCGGCTCCACCTCGAACTCTCCCTTGAGGCAGTCCACGGTGCTCTGCGAGATGTGCACGCGCCTGCCGCGGCCACCGCGCGTCACCTCGGCGTCACCTCGGTGTCACCCACCACGCCGGTGACACCATCACTGGCGATGTCCCCACACCCCACACCCACGTCCCCCCATTGTCCCCGTTGGTGCCACTCACCACACCGTTGGCACAATCAATGGCAATGTCCCCACACCCCATGTCCCCATGTCCCCACCGTGTGTCACCTCGGCGTCACCTCGGTGTCACCCGCCACGCCGGTGACACCATCACTGGCGATGTCCCTCTGCCCCACACCCCATGTCCCCACATTGTCCCCATTGGTGCCACTCACCATGCTGTGGGACAAAATCAGTGGCAATGTCCCCACACCCCATGTCCCCACCACTTGTCACCTCGGCGTCACCTCGGTGTCACCCACCACGCCGGTGACACCATCACTGGCGATGTCCCTCCGCCCCACACCCCATGTCCCCACATTGTCCCCATTGGTGGCACTCACCATGCTGTGGGACAAAATCAGTGGCAATGTCCCCACACCCCATGTCCCCATGTCTCCACCGTGTGTCACCTCGGTGTCACCTCGGTGTCACCCGCCACGCCGGTGACACCATCACTGGCGATGTCCCCACACCCCACACCCACGTCCCCCCATTGTCCCCGTTGGTGCCACTCACCACACCGTTGGCACAATCAGTGGCAATGTCCCCACACCCCATGTCCCCATGTCCCCACCATTGTCCCCACCTGTGCCGTTCACCACACTGTTGACATGATCAGTGGCAATGTCCCCACACCCCATGTCCCCACCAGTGTCCCCATTGTCCCCATTTGTGTCACTCACCACACCATTGACGCAATCAGTGGCAATGTCCCCACACCCATGTCCCCAATGTCCCCCCCATTGTCCCCATTTTGCCCATTGGTGTCACTCACCACGCCGTTGGCACAATCAGTGGCAATGTCCCCACACCCATGTCCCCAGTGTCCCCATTGTCCCCAATATCCCCAGTATCCCCATTGTCCCCAGCATTCCTGGTGTCCCCAGCACTGTCATTCACCACCCCAGTGTCCCCAGTGTCCCCAATATCCCCATTGTCCCCAGTGTCCCCATTGTCCCCATTATTCCTGGTGTCCCCACCACTGTCATTCACCACCCCAGTGTCCCCAGTATCCCCATTGATTGTCCCCAGTATCCCCAGTGTCCCCATTGTCCCCATTGTCCCCAGCATTCCTGGTGTCCCCACCACTGTCATTCACCACCCCAGTGTCCCCAGTGTCCCCACCACTGTCACTCACCATGCCATTGACGCGATCATCGGCAATGTCCCCACACCCATGTCCCCAGTGTCCCCACCATTGTCCCCAGTATCCCCAGTATCCCCAGTGTCCCCAGTGTCCCCAGTGTCCCCAGCATTCCTGGTGTCCCCACCACTGTCATTCACCATCCCAGTGTCCCCAGTGTCCCCACCACTGTCACTCACCATGCCATTGACAGTGTCCCCATACCCATGTCCCCATTGTCCCCCCATTGTCCCCATTTTGCCCATTGGTGTCACTCACCACGCCGTTGGCACAATCATTGACAATGTCACACCACCCATGTCCCCAATGTCCCCATTGTCCCCATTGTCCCCAATATCCCCAGTATCCCCAGTGTCCCCATTGCCCCCAATATCCCCAGTATCCCCAGTGTCCCCATTGTCCCCATTTTGCCCATTGGTGTCACTCACCACGCCGTTGGCACAATCATTGACAATGTCACCCCACCCATGTCCCCAGTGTCCCCAGTGTCCCCAGCGGTGCCACCATCGGTGTGGGGACACTCACCCGGGGATGCCGCCCGCCTCCATCTTGTTGGCCACGGTGACGTCGGTGGACCAGACGTCGTACTGCCAGCGCTTCTGGCCCAGCACGCCGCCGAGCACCGCGCCGCTGTGCACGCCCACGCGCATGTCCACGGCCGTGTGCGTGCGCTCCCGCACCGAGCTGGGACACGGGGACATCGTGGGGACATCGTGGGGACACCGTGGGGACATGGGGATTGTCACCGGGAATGGGGAATGTCCACCAGGACTGGGCAATGGGGAATGTCCACGGCCGTGTGGGTGCGCTCCCGCACCGAGCTGGGACACGGGGACATCATGGGGACATCGTGGGGACATCGTGGGGACATCGTGGGGACATGGGGATTGTCACCAGGAATGGGCAATGGGGAATGGGGAATGTCCACGGCCGTGTGCGTGCGCTCCCGCACCGAGCTGGGACACGGGGACATCATGGGGACATCGTGGGGACACCGTGGGGACATGGGGATTGTCACCAGGAATGCGGAATGGGCAATGGGGAATGTCCACGGCGGTGTGCGTGCGCTCCCGCACCGAGCTGGCACACGGGGACATCATGGGGACATCGTGGGGACACCGTGGGAACATGGGGATTGTCACCAGAAATGGGGAATGGGGAATGTCCACGGCGGTGTGGGTGTGCTCCCGCACCGAGCTGGGACACGGGGACATGGGGACACCGTGGGAACATGGGGATTGTCACCAGGAATGGGCAACGGGGAATGTCCACGGCGGTGTGGGTCCGCTCCCGCACCGAGCTGGGACATGGGGACATGGGGACATCATGGGGACACCGTGGGGACATGGGGATTGTCACCAGGAATGGGGAATGGCCACCAGGAATGGCCATGGTCACCAGGAATGGGCAATGGGGAATGTCCACGGCCGTGTGGGTGAGCTCCCGCACCGAGCTGGGACATGGGGACATCATGGGGACATCATGGGGACATCGTGGGGACACCGTGGGGACACCGTGGGGACATGGGGATGGTCACCAGGAATGGGGAATGGCCACCAGGAATGGCCATGGTCACCAGGAATGGGGAATGGGGAATGTCCATGGCAGTGTGTGTGCGCTCCCACACCGAGCTGGGACATTGGGGACATCATGGGGACATTGTGGGGACACCGTGGGGACATGGGGATTGTCACCAGGAATGGGGAATGGCCACCAGGAATGGCCATGGTCACCAGGAATGGGCAATGGGGAATGTTCACGGTGGTGTGGGTGCGCTCCCACACCGAGCTGGGGCATGGGGACATTGGGGACACCGTGGGGACATGGGGATTGTCACCAGGAATGGGCAATGGGGAATGTCCACGGCCGTGTGGGTGCGCTCCCGCACCGAGCTGGGACATGGGGACATCGTGGGGACACCGTGGGGACATTGTGGGGACATGGGGATTGTCACCAGGAATGGCCATGGTCACCAGGAATTGGGAATGTCCACCAGGAATGGGGAATGGCCACCAGGAATCGCCATGGTCACCAGGAAAGGGCAATGGGGAATGTCCACGGCGGTGTGCGTGCGCTCCCGCACCGAGCTGGGACATGGGGACATTTGGGACACCGTGGGGACACCATGGGGACATGGGGATTGTCACCAGGAATGGGGAATGGCCACCAGGAATGGGCAACAGGGAATGTCCACGGCCGTGTGCGTGCGCTCCCGCACCGAGCTGGGACACGGGGACATCATGGGGACATCGTGGGGACACCGTGGGGACATGGGGATTGTCACCAGGAATGGGGAATGTCCACGGCGGTGTGGGTGCGCTCCCGCACAGAGCTGGCACACGGGGACATCGTGGGGACATCGTGGGGACACTGTGGGGACACCGTGGGGACATGGGGATTGTCACCAGGAATGCGGAATGGGCAACGGGGAATGTCCACGGCGGTGTGGGTGTGCTCCCGCACCGAGCTGGCACACGGGGACATGGGGACACCATGCGGACATGGGGATTGTCACCAGGAATGGCCATGGTCACCAGGAATGGGCAATGGGGAATGTCCACGGTGGTGTGGGCGCGCTCCCGCACCGAGCTGGGACATGGGGAGATGGGGACATCATGGGGACACCATGGGGACATGGGGATTGTCACCAGGAATGGGGAATGGGGAATGGCCACGGCCGTGTGGGTGCGCTCCCGCACCGAGCTGGGACATTGGGGACATCATGTGGACATTGTGGGGACATGGGGATTGTCACCAGGAATGGGCAATGGGGAATGTTCACAGTGGTGTGCGTGCTCTCCCACACCGAGCTGGGACATGGGGGCATGGGGACACCGTGGGGACATGGGGATTGTCACCAGGAATGGGGAATGGCCACCAGGAATGGCCATGGTCACCAGGAATGGGCAATGGGCAATGGGGAACGTCCACGGCCGTGTGGGTGCGCTCCCGCACCGAGCTGGGACATGGGGACATCATGTGGACATTGTGGGGACAGCGTGGGGATTGTCACCAGGAATGGGGAATGGGGAATGTCCACGGCGGTGTGCGTGCGCTCCCGCACCGAGCTGGGACATGGGGACATCATGGGGACATTGTGGGGACACCATGGGGACATGGGGATTGTCACCAGGAATGGGGAATGGCCACCAGGAATGGCCATGGTCACCAGGAATGGGCAATGGGGAATGTCCATGGCAGTGTGTGTGCGCTCCCGCACCGAGCTGGGACATGGGGACATCATGGGGACATTGTGGGGACACCGTGGGGACATGGGAATGGGGAATGTCCACGGTTGTGTGTGTCCTCTCCTGCACCGAGCCGGGACACCATGGGGACACCACGGGGACACCATGGGGACACCATGGGGACAGGGAATGGTCACAGGGACCGGGATTGGCCACCGGGAATGGGGAATGTCCACGGTGGTGTGTGTGCGCTCCCGCAGCAAGCTGGGACACCATGGGGACACCATGGGGACACCATGGGGACACCATGGGGACATCGGGAGCGGCCGTGGGAACCAGGAGGGGTCACAAGGGCTGGGAATGGCCGTGGGGAAGGGGGATGGGGAAGGGCCGTGGGCAACGTCAGCACACAGAGAGGAGCGTCCGCAGGGAATGCAAACAATCCTCGGAATGAGGAACATTCCGGCAACACTCACACCCCAAGGCCGTCCTGAATTCCCCTTCCCGTTCCTCAATTCCCATTCCCATCCCAATTCTCATCCCCATTGCCATGCGCATTCCCAATTCCCAATGCCCCATTCCCAATCCCCAATTCCCAATCCTAATCCCCAGTTCCCAACCCCAATTCCCAATTCCCCATTCCCGTTCCTCTTCCCATTCCCATCCCAATTCTCATTCCCATTCCCATTCCCATTCCCATTCCCATTCACATTCCCATTCCCATTCACATTCCCATTCCAATTCCCATCCCATCCCATCCTATCCCATCCCATTCTCATTCTGATTCCCATCCCATCCCATCCCAATTCCCATTTCCATTCCCATTCCGTTTCCATTCCCATCCAAATTCCCAATCCCCAACTCCCAATTCCCAATTCCCAATTCCCAATTCCTATCCCCATCCCATCCCAATCTCCAATCCCCAATTTCCGTTCCCAAATCCCAATCCCCCCAATCCCCAATCCCCAATCTCCAATCCCAATTCCAAACTCCCAATTCCCAATTTCCCATTCCCAATTCCATCCATGGATCCCATCCCAATTCGTAATTCGCAGTTCACAATTGGCAATTCCCAGTTCCCAATTCTCATTCCCAATTCCCAATCCCCAATCCCCAATCCCCATCCTCATCCCAATCCCCATTCCCATTCCATCCCAAATCCCATTCCTATCCCATCCCAATTTCCATCCCAATCCCATTCCCAACCCCCAATTCCCAATTCTCAGTTCCCAATTTCCAATTCCCATCCCAATTCCCAATCCCCATTTCCCATCCACGGATCCCATCCCAATTTGTAATTCCCAATCCCCAATTCCCAATCCCCAATCCCCAATTCCCATCTCATCCCATGGATCCCCAATCCCAAATCCCCAAATCCCTTACGCGATGGCGTCGACCATGGCCAGCCCCATGCGGATGGAGCACGCCGCGTGGTCCTCGCGGAATTCCCAATCCCCAATCCCCAATTCCCAATCCCCAAATCCCCCATTCCCAAATCCCAATTCCCCAATTCCCAATTCATTCCCAATTCCCAATTCCTAATTCCCAATTCCCAATTCCCATCCCCATCCCATCCCAATCTCCAATCCCCAATTTCCGTTCCCAAATCCCAATCCCCCCAATCCCCAATTCCCAATCCCCAATCCCCAATTCCCGTTGAATTCCCGTTGAATTCCTGTTGAATTCCTGTTGAATTCCCATAGAATTCCCGTAGAATTCCCGTTTCCCTTACGCGATGGCGTCGACCATGGCCATCCCCATGCGGATGGAGCACGCCGCGTGGTCCTCCCGGAATCCCCAATCCCCAAATCCCAATCCCCAGTCCCCAATCCCCAATCCCCAAATCCCAATCCCCAATTCCCAATCCCCAAATCCCCAAATCCCAAATCCCCAAATCCCAATCCCCAAATCCCCAATCCCCAATCCCCAATTCCCAAATCCCCAATCCCCAATCCCCAAATCCCAATCCCCAATCCCAATCCCCAATTCCCGGTGAATTCCCATTGAATTCCCGTTGAATTCCCACAGAATTCCCGTGGAATTCCCGTTTCCCTTACACGATGGCGTCGACCATGGCCAGCCCCATGCGGATGGAGCACGCCGCGTGGTCCTCGCGGAATTCCCAATCCCCAAATCCCAATCCCCAGTCCCCAATCCCCAAATCCCCAAATCCCAAATCCCCAAATCCCAATCCCCAATCCCCAATTCCCATCCCAATCCCCAATTCACATTCCCATTCCATCCCAATTCCCATTCCCATTCCAATCCCATTCCCAACCCCCAATTCCCAATTCCCAACTCCCAACTCCCAACTCCCAACTCCCAATCCCCAATTCCCAATTCCCAATTTCCCATTCCCAATCCCATCCATGGATCCCATCCCAATTCGTAATTCGCAATTCACAATTGGCAATTCCCAGTTCCGAACCCCCAATTCCCAATCCCCAATTCCCAATCCCCATTTCCAACCCCATCCCAAATCCCATCTCATCCCATTTCCATTCCCATTTCCAATTTCCCATTTCCCATTTCCCATTTCCCATTTCCCATTCCGCATTCCAATCCCAATTCCCAATCCCCAAATCCCCAAATCCCAAATCCCCAAATCCCAATCCCCAATTCCCAATTCCCAATCCCCAATCCCCAATCCCTAATTCCCGCTGAATTCCCGCTGAATTCCCGTTGAATTCCTGTTCAATTCCTGTTGAATTCCCGTAGAATTCCCGTAGAATTCCCGTTTCCCTTACGCGATGGCGTCGACCATGGCCAGCCCCATGCGGATGGAGCACGCCGCGTGGTCCTCCCGGAATCCCCAATCCCCAAATCCCAATTCCCAATCCCCAAATCCCAATCCCCAATTCCCAGTTCCCAATTCCCAATCCCCAATCCCCCAATCCCCCAATCCCCAATCCCCAAATCCCAATCCCCAATCCCCCAATCCCCCAATCCCCAAATCCCAAATCCGAAATCCCAAATCCCCAATCCCCAATCCCAATCCCCAAACCCCAATTCCCAATCCCCAAATCCCAATTCCCAATCCCCAATCCCAATCCCAATCCCCATTCCCAATCCCCAGTCCCCAAATCCCAAATCCCAAATCCCAAATCCAAATCCCCCAATTCCCCAATTCCCGAATCCCAAATCCCGTGGAATTCCCTTTTCCCTTACGCAATGGCGTCGACCATGGCCAGCCCCATGCGGATGGAGCACGCCGCGTGGTCCTCCCGGAATCCCCAATCCCCAATCCCCAAATCCCCAATTCCCAATCCCCAATCCCCAATCCCCAATTCCCAATTCCCAAATCCCCAAATCCAAATCCCAAATCCCAAATTCCCGTTTCCCTTACGCGATGGCGTCGACCATGGCGAGCCCCATGCGGATGGAGCACGCCGCGTGGTCCTCGCGGAACTCGGGCAGGCCGCAGATGCAGTAGTAGCAATCCCCCAGGATCTTGATCCGCAGCTGGTGGTGCCTCTGGGAAACGCCGGAATGCCCGGGAAAAAATTAAAAAAAAAAATTCCTCAAAATCGTCCCCGGAATTCCCAGGAAAAATAAAAAAAAAATTCCCGAAATCGTCCCCAGAATTCCCGGAAAAAAATAAAAAAAAAAAAATCCCCAAAATTGTCCCCGGAATTCCCGGGGAAAAAAAATTCCCAAAATTGTCCCCGGAATTCCCGGGAAAAAATTAAAAACAAATTCCCAAAATTGTCCCCGGAATTCCCGGGAAAAAAAAACCAAATTCCCAAAATTGTCCCCGGAATTCCCGGAAAAAAAAAAAAAAAAATTCCCCAAATTGTCCCCGGAATTCCCGGGAAAAATAAAAAAAATTTCCCGAAATCATCCCTGGGATTGCTGGGAAAAAAAAAACAAATTCCCAAAATTGTCCCCGGAATTCCCGGGAAAAAAGAAACAAATTTCAAAAATTGTCCCTGGGATTCCCGGGAAAAATAATGAACAAATTCCCAAAATTGTTCCCGGAATTCCCGGGAAAAAAAGAAAAAAATTCCCAAAATTGTTCCCGGAATTCCCGGGAAAAATAAAAAAAATTTCCCGAAATCATCCCTGGGATTGCTGGGAAAAAAAAAACAAATTCCCAAAATTGTCCCCAGAATTCCCGGGAAAAAACCAACAAATTCCCAAAATTGTCCCCGGAATTCCCGGGGAAAAAAAAAACAAATTCCCAAAATTGTCCCCGGAATTCCCGGGAAAAATTAAAATAAAATTCCAAAAATCGTCCCTGGAATTCCTGGGGAAAAAAAAAATTCCCAAAATTGTCCCCGGAATTCCCGGGAAAAATAAAAAAAAATTCCCCAAATCGTCCCCGGAATTCCCAGGAAAAAAAAACAAATTCCCAAAATTGTGCCCGGAATTCCTGGAAAAAAATTAAAAAATTTCCCAAAATTGTCCCCGAAATTCCCAGGAAAAAAAGAAAAAAATTCCCAAAATCGTCCCTGGGATTCCCGGGAAAAAAAAAAAACTAATTCCCAAAATTGTGCCCGGAATTCCTGGGAAAAAAAAAAATTCCCAAAATTGTCCCCGGAATTCCCGGGAAAAAAAGCGCCAGGATTTATTTTGGGGGGGAATTCCGGGGATTTTTCTTTGGGAATTCTGGGAATCTCGTGGGAGGAATTCTGCGGATTTTTTTCTGGGAATTCTGGGGATTTTTGGGTTAAATTCCGGGGATTTTTTGGGAGGAATTCCCGGAATTTTTTTTGAATTTTAGGGGATTTTTTTCTGGGAATTCCGGGGATTTTTGGGGGGAAATTCCAGGGATTTTTGGGGGGAAATTCCGGGGATTTTTGGGAGGAATTCTGGGATTTTTGGGGGGAATTCCGGGGATTTTTGGAGGGGGGAATTCCAGGAATATTTTTGGGGAAATTCCTGGGATTTTTGGGAGGAAATTCCTGGAATTTTTTTCCAGGAATTCTGGGGGGTTTTGGGAGGAATTTTGGGGATTTTTTCTGGGAGGAATTACTGGAATTTTTGGGGGCAATTCTGGGGATTTTGGGGATGAATTCCAGGAATTTTTTCAAGGAATTATGGAGGCTTTTGGGAGGAATTCCGAGTATTTTTGGGGGGAATTCTGGTGATTTTTGGGAGGAATTCCTTTAATTTTTTGGGGAATTCTGAGGAGTTTTGGGAGGAATTCCTGGATTTTTTTTTTTCCAGGAATTCTGGGGGGGTTTGGGAGGAATTTTGGGGATATTTTTGGGGAAAATTCTGGGAGTTTTTGGGGGGGAATTCCAGGGATTTTTGTGGGAAATTCCAGGGATTTTTTGGGGAAATTCTGGGGATTTTTTGGGGGGAATTCTTGGAATTTTTTGGGAGGACTTTCGGGAATTTTTTGGGGGGGAAATTCTGGGGATTTTAGGGAGGAATTCTGGGGATTTTGGGGGGAATTCCAGGAATTTTTTCAAGGAATTATGGAGGGTTTTTGGGAGGAATTCTGAGTATTTTTGGGGGGAATTCTGGTGATTTCTGGGAGGAATTCCTGGAATTTTTTTGGGGAATTCTGAGGAGTTTTGGGAGGAATTCCTGGATTTTTTTTTCCAGGAATTCTGGGGGGGTTTGGGAGGGATTTTGGGGATATTTTTGGGGAAAATTCTGGGAGTTTTTGGGGGGGAATTCCAGGGATTTTTGTGGGAAATTCCAGGGATTTTTTGGGGAAATTCTGGGGATTTTTTGGGGGCAATTCTTGGAATTTTTTGGGAGGACTTTCGGGAATTTTTTGGGGGGGAAATTCTGGGGATTTTAGGGAGGAATTCTGGGGATTTTGGGGGGAATTCCAGGAATTTTTTCAAGGAATTATGGGGGGTTTTGGGGAGGAATTCCGAGTATTTTTGGGGGGAATTCTGGTGATTTTTGGGCGGAATTCCTGGAATTTTTGGGGGAATTCTGAGGAGTTTTGGGAGCAATTCCTGGAATTTTTTGGGGAGGAATTCCTGGCATGTTTTTTTCAGGGATTTTTGGGAATTCTGCGCTTTGGGACTCACGGCGGCCAGCTTGTCGAAGCGGGCGAAGAGCTCGTTGAGGAGCTTGACGAGCTCCTGGGCGCTGCAGGACGACGAGAGCTGCGTGAAGCCCACGATGTCGGCGAAGAGGATGCTGCCCACGGAAACGATTCCCATCAATCCCGGCCCCACAAACACGTCCCAGGCACCCCAAAAAATTCCCAGACGTGGGGGAACTCAATTCCAGCCTCCCGAACCTCATCCCAACCTCCCCACGCACTGGTTTACCCACAAAAAATATCCTGGATCTGGGCAAAACGATGCTCTGCGAACTCAATCCCAAATTCCTCATTCTTGTTTTCCCCAAAAAAAAATATCCTGGATGTGGGGATACAAACGCAATCCCAAATTTCCTCATTCGCGGTGTTTTCCCCATTAAAAAATAATCTGGGATTTGGTGAAAATGGCACTCGACAAACTCAATCCTGAATTCTTCATTCCCATTTTCCAAAAAAATAAATAAAAATCCCGAATTTGGGGATAAATAATCAATCCCAATTTCCTCATTCCCAGTTTTTCCAAAAATAAAGAAATCCTGGATTTGGCAGCACAAACTCAATCCCAAATTCCTCACTCCCAGTTTTTAAGAAAATAAAGAAATCCTGGATTCGGCAACACAAACTCAATCCCAAATTTCCTCATTCCTGTTTTTCCCCACAAAAATAATCTGGGATTTGGTGAAAATGGCACTCGACAAACTCAATCCTGAATTCTTCATTCCCATTTTCCAAAAATAAATAAATAAAAATCCCGGATTTGGTGACACAAACTCAATCTCAAATTTTTGGAAACATTTTCCCCGCGGAGCAGGGGAATTTTGGGGAATTTCCGTGGTTTTTTCCAGGAGCGTTTTCCACTCGGAATTGGGGAATTTTGGGAATTCCCAGCAATTTTCTGGGAGCATTTTCCACCCTGGAATTTTGGGAATTCCCACTGTTTTTCCTGGCAACATTTTCCACACAAAACGGGGAATTTTGGGAATTCCCAATGGATTTTCTGGGAACATTTTCCACTCTGGAATTTTGGGAATTCCCACCCGTTTTCCTGGACCATTTTCCACGTAGAATTGGGGAATTTTGGGAATTTCCAGCAATTTTCTGGGAACGTTTTTCACCCTGGAATTTTGGGAATTCCCACTGTTTTTCCTGGCAACATTTTCCACACAAAACGGAGAATTTTGGGAATTCCCACTGGGTTTTGTGGGAACGTTTTCCACCCTGGAATTTTGGCAATTCCCACCGTTTTTCCGGGAATGTTTTCTCTGTGGAACGGAGAAATTCAAGGAATTCCCAGCGGTTTTCTGTGAACATTTTCCAGGCAGAACGGGGGGAATTTTGGGAATTCCCAATGGTTTTTCTGGGAATATTTTTCACCCTGGAATTTTGGGGAATTTCCGTGGTTTTTTCCAGGAGCGTTTTCCACTCAGAATTGGGGAATTTTGGGAATTCCCAGCAATTTTCTGGGAGCATTTTCCACGTGGAATGGGAGGATTTTGGGAATTCCCAGCAATTTTCTGGGAACGTTTTCCACCCTGGAATTTTGGCAATTCCCACTGTTTTTCCTGGCAACATTTTCCACACAAAACGGGGAATTTTGGGAATTCCCACTGGGTTTTGTGGGAACGTTTTCCAACCTGGAATTTTGGCAATTCCCACCGTTTTTCCGGGAATGTTTTCTTTGTGGAAAGGAGAAATTCAAGGAATTCCCAGTGGTTTTCTGGGAACATTTTCCAGGCAGAACGGGGGGAATTTTGGGAATTCCCAATGGGTTTTCTGGGAATATTTTTCACCCTGGAATTTTGGGGAATTCCCTGTGGGTTTTTTCCAGGAGCGTTTTCCACTCGGAATTGGGGAATTTTGGGAATTCCCAGCAATTTTCTGGGAACATTTTCCCGGCAGAACGGGGGGAATTTTGGGAATTCCCAATGGGTTTTCTGGGAACAATTTCCACCCTGGAATTTTGGGAATTCCCACTGTTTTTCCTGGCAACACTTTCCACACAAAACGGGGAATTTTGGGAATTCCCACTGGGTTTTGTGGGAACGTTTTCCAACCTGGAATTTTGGCAATTCCCACCGTTTTTCCAGGAATGTTTTCTCTGTGGAAAGGAGAAATTCAAGGAATTCCCAGCGGTTTTCTGGGAACATTTTCCAGGCAGAACGGGGGGAATTTTGGGAATTCCCAATGGGTTTTCTGGGAATATTTTTCACCCTGGAATTTTGGGAAATTTCCGTGGTTTTTTCCAGGAGCGTTTTCCACGCAGAATTGGGGAATTTTGGGAATTCCCAGCAATTTTCTGGGAGCATTTTCCACGTGGAATGGGAGGGAATTTTGGGAATTCCACTGGGTTCTGTGGGAACAATTTCCACCCTGGAATTTTGGGAATTTCCACCGTTTTTCCTGGCAACATTTTCCACACAAAACGGGGAATTTTGGGAATTCCCAGCAATTTTCTGGGAACATTTTCCACCCTGGAATTTTGGGAATTCCCACCGTTTTTCCAGGAATGTTTTCTGTGGGGAAAGGAGAAATTCAAGGAATTCCCAGTGGTTTTCTGGGAACATTTTCCAGGCAGAACGGGGGGAATTTTGGGAATTCCCAATGGGTTCTCTGGGAATATTTTTCACCCTGGAATTTTGGGGAATTCCCTGTGGGTTTTTTCCAGGAGCGTTTTCCACTCAGAATTGGGGAATTTTGGGAATTCCCAGCAATTTTCTGGGAGCATTTTCCACCTGGAATGGGAGGGAATTTTGGGAATTCCCAGCAATTTTCTGGGAACGTTTTCCACCCTGGAATTTTGGCAATTCCCACTGTTTTTCCTGGCAACATTTTCCACACAAAACGGGGAATTTTGGGAATTCCCACTGGGTTTTGTGGGAACGTTTTCCACCCTGGAATTTTGGCAATTCCCACCGTTTTTCCGGGAATGTTTTCTCCGTGGAAAGGAGAAATTCAAGGAATTCCCAGTGGTTTTCTGGGAACATTTTCCAGGCAGAACGGGGGGAATTTCGGGAATTCCCAATGGGTTTTCTGGGAATATTTTTCACCCTGGAATTTTGGGGAATTCCCGTGGTTTCTTCCAGGAGCGTTTTCCACGTAGAATTGGGGAATTTTGGGAATTCCCAGCAATTTTCTGGGAACGTTTTTCACCCTGGAATTTTGGGAATTCCCACTGTTTTTCCTGGCAACATTTTCCACACAAAACGGGGAATTTTGGGAATTCCCAGCAATTTTCTGGGAACATTTTCCACCCTGGAATTTTGGGAATTCCCACCATGTTTTTCTGGGAATGTTTTCTGTGGGGAATTTTGGGGATTTTGAGAATTCACGGTGGTTTTCCAGAGAAATTTTCCTGTGCAAGAATGGGAGGGAATTTTGGGAATTCCCACTGTTTTTCCTGGCAACATTTTCCACGCAGAACGGGGAATTTTGGGAATTCTCAATGGGTTCTGTGGGAACGTTTTCCATCCTGGAATTTTTGGAATTCCCACCCTTTTTCTGAGAACGTTTTCCACGCAGAATGGGAGGATTTTGGGA
Source organism: Melospiza melodia melodia (assembly GCF_035770615.1). Taxonomy (NCBI): domain Eukaryota; kingdom Metazoa; phylum Chordata; class Aves; order Passeriformes; family Passerellidae; genus Melospiza; species Melospiza melodia. Next base: position 5,491 of record NW_026948739.1, on the reverse strand, counting down.
ATTCCCAGCAATTTTCTGGGAGCATTTTCCACCTGGAATGGGAGGGAATTTTGGGAATTCCCAATGGGTTCTCTGGGAACGTTTTCCACCCTGGAATTTTGGGAATTCCCACTGTTTTTCCTGGCAACACTTTCCACACAAAACGGAGAATTTTGTGAATTCCCAGCAATTTTCTGGGAACATTTTCCACCCTGGAATGGGAGGGAATTTTGGGAATTCCCAATGGGTTTTGTGGGAACATTTTCCACCCTGGAATTTTGGCAATTCCCACCGTTTTTCCGGGAATGTTTTCTTTGTGGAAAGGAGAAATTCAAGGAATTCCCAGTGGTTTTCTGGGAACATTTTCCAGGCAGAACGGGGGGAATTTTGGGAATTCCCAATGGGTTTTTTGGGAATATTTTTCACCCTGGAATTTTGGGGAATTTCCGTGGTTTTTTCCAGGAGCGTTTTCCACTCAGAATGGGGGAATTTTGGGAATTCCCAGCAATTTTCTGGGAGCATTTTCCACGTGGAATGGGAGGGAATTTTGGGAATTCCCACTGGGTTCTCTGGGAACATTTTCCACCCTGGAATTTTGGGAATTTCCACCGTTTTTCCTGGCAACATTTTCCACACAGAACGGGGAATTTTGGGAATTCCCAGCAATTTTCTGGGAACATTTTCCACCCTGGAATTTTGGGAATTCCCACCATGTTTTTCTGGGAATGTTTTCTGTGGGGAATGAGGGGATTTTGAGAATTCGCGGTGGTTTTCCAGAGAAATTTTCCTGTGCAAGAATGGGAGGGAATTTTGGGAATTCCCACTGTTTTTCCTGGCAACATTTTCCACACAGAATGGGGAATTTTGGGAATTCCCAATGGGTTTTCTGGGAACGTTTTCCACCCTGGAATTTTGGCAATTCCCACCGTTTTTCCGGGAATGTTTTCTTTGTGGAAAGGAGAAATTCAAGGAATTCCCAGCGGTTTTCTGTGAACATTTTCCAGGCAGAACGGGGGGAATTTTGGGAATTCCCAATGGTTTTTCTGGGAATATTTTTCACCCTGGAATTTTGGGGAATTTCCGTGGTTTCTTCCAGGAGCGTTTTCAACGCAGAATTGGGGAATTTTGGGAATTCCCAGCAATTTTCTGGGAACGTTTTCCACCCTGGAATTTTGGGAATTTCCACTGTTTTTCCTGGCAACATTTTCCACACAAAACGGGGAATTTTGGGAATTCCAGCAATTTTCTGGGAACATTTTCCACCCTGGAATTTTGGCAATTCCCACCGTTTTTCCGGGAATGTTTTCTTTGTGGAACGGAGAAATTCAAGGAATTCCCAGTGGTTTTCTGGGAACATTTTCCTGGCAGAACGGGGGGAATTTTGGGAATTCCCAATGGGTTTTCTGGGAATATTTTTCACCCTGGAATTTTGGGAATTCCCGTGGTTTTTTCCAGGAGCGTTTTCCACGCAGAATTGGGGAATTTTGGGAATTCCCAGCAATTTTCTGGGAACGTTTTTCACCCTGGAATTTTGGGAATTCCACTGTTTTTCCTGGCAACATTTTCCACACAGAACGGGGAATTTTGGGAATTCCCAGCAATTTTATGGGAACATTTTCCACCCTGGAATTTTGGGAATTCCCACCATGTTTTTCTGGGAATGTTTTCTGTGGGGAATGAGGGGATTTTGAGAATTCACGGTGGTTTTCCAGAGAAATTTTCCTGTGCAAGAATGGGAGGGAATTTTGGGAATTCCCACTGTTTTTCCTGGCAACATTTTCCAGGCAGAACGGGGGGAATTTTGGGAATTCTCAGTGGGTTCTGTGGGAACGTTTTCCATCCTGGAATTTTGGGAATTCCCACCCTTTTTCTGAGAACGTTTTCCACGCAGAGTGGGAGGATTTTGGGAATTCCCGGTGGTTTTCCTGCCACCGTTTCCCGCACAGAAAGGGGTGGATTTTTGGGGAATTTTGGGGGATTTTTTCCGGGAATTTTTTTCCGGGAATTTTTTCCTGGGAATTTTTTTCCGGGAATTTTTTTCTGGGAATTTTTTTTCCCGGGAATTTTGTTGGGGAGGCTGCTCACCTGACGTTCTCGTGTCGGTACATGTACATGGTGTTGAACTGCTGCAGCTCCTTCTGGCTCGGGTCCTTCTTCATGTCCTTCAGCATCTCGTCCGCCACGTGCTTGGGCAGGATGGACAGCATCAGCCGCTCCTGCAATTCCCGGGGGGAGGGAGGAAAAAACGTCGGGAATTCCGCGGGAAAAGGCCGGGAATCGTAGGGGAAAATGTTGGGAATTACAGGGAAAAAATTAGGAATAATGGGGAAAAAAACGTGGGGAATTACAAGGAAGAAATCAAGAATTTGGGAACGGCCCAGTGTCCCTGTCCCCATTCCTGATGATTCCCATGTCCTTGTCACCATTCCCAGGGAACGGCCCCGTGTCCCTGTCCCCCATTCCCAAGGAAAGTCCCCATGTCCCTGTCCCCATTCTCAGGAGGAGATTCTCGTGTCCCTGTCCCCATTCCCAAATAACAGCTCCGTGTCCCTGTCCCCATTCCCAGATGGAAACTCCCAGTGTCCCTGTCCCCATTCCCAAGGAGCGGCTCCGTGTCCCTGTCCCCATTCCCAGGAAACAGCCACATGTCCCTGTCCCCATTCCCAAGAGGAAATTCCTTGTGTCCCTGTCCCCATTCCCAGGAGGAAATTCCCGTGTCCCTGTCCCCATTCCCAGATGGAAACTCCCAGTGTCCCTGTCCCCATTCCCAAGGAACAGCTCTGTGTCCCTGTCCCCATTCCGAGGGAACAGCCCACATGTCCCTGTCCCCATTCCAAGGAGGAGATTCCCGTGTCCCTGTCCCCATTCCCAAGGGACGGTTCCATGTCCCTGTCCCCAATTCAAGGGAAAGGCTCCGTGTCCCTGTCCCCATTCCCAGGAGGATATTCCTGGTGTCCCTGTCCCCATTCCCAATGAATGGCTCCATGTCCCTGTCCCCAATCCCAGGAGGAAATTCCTGGTGTCCCTGTCCCCATTCCCAAATAACCGCTCCGTGTCCCTGTCCCCAATCCCAGGAGGAAATTCCTGGTGTCCCTGTCCCCATTTTTAGGGAACGGCCCTGTGTCCCTGTCCCCATTCCCGGGAGATTCCCAAGGAACGGCTCCCTGTCCCCATTCCCAAGGAACAACTTCGTGTCCCTGTCCCCATTCTCAAGAGGAGATTCCTGTGTCCCTGTCCCCATTCCCAGGAGGAAATTCCCAGGGTCCCTGTCCCCATTCCCAAGGAACAACCTCATGTCCCTGTCCCCATTCCCAGGAGGAGATTCCCCATGTCCCTGTCCCCATTCCCAAGGGACGGCTCCGTGTCCCTGTCCCCAGTCCCAGGAGGAAATTCCCCTATCCCTGTCCCCAGTCCCAGGGAACAGCCCCGTGTCCCTTGTCCCCAGTCCCAGGAGATTCCTGAGGAACGGCTCCATGTCCCTGTCCCCAGTCCCAGGGAACAGCCACATGTCCCTGTCCCCATTCCCAAGAGGAAATTCCCATGTCCCTGTCTCCATTCCCAGCATGAGATTCCCGTGTCCCTGTCCCCATTCCCAAATAACAGCTCCGTGTCCCTGTCCCCATTCCCAGGGAACGGCCCCGTGTCCCTGTCCCCATTCCCAGGAGGAAATTCCTGGTGTCCCTGTCCCCATTCCCAGGAGGACATTCCCGGCCTTTCCCAGCTCCCCAGTCCCTGCCTGGCTCAGCCCACAGATTTCCTGGTGGGAGCAGGGATGGAATCCGCTCCAGAATCCATCCGGGATTTTGGGATCGCATTCCCACCTCCCACCCGAATCCCAAAATCCCTCTGGGTATCCTGGCCCCATTCCCAATCCCATTCCCACCTGGCATCCTGTTCCCACCTCCCACCACCATGATCCCAAAATCCCTCTGGGTATCCCGGGCCCATTCCCGATCCCATTCCCGGGCCCATTCCTGATCCCATTCCCGCCCGGCGCCGTGTTCCCACCACCCAGCACAATCCCAAAATCCCGCTGGCCATTCCAACCCCATTCCCATTCCCATTCCCAATCCCATCCCCACCCCATTCCCATCCCAATCCAGTTCCTGTTCCTCATCTCGTTCACAATCCCATTCCCATTCCCATTCCCAATCCCATTCCCATCCCCAATGCCATTCCCATTCCCATTCCCAATCCTGACCCCATTCCTAATCCCATTCCCAACCCCACCCATTCCCATTCTCATTCCTGACCTTGTTTGCAACCCCATTCCCAATCCCATTCCCCATCGCCATCCCATTCCCATTCCCAATCCCGTTCTCACTCCTTTCCCATTCCCAATCCCATCCCCATTCCCATCCCCAATCCCATTCCCATTCCCCATCGCCATCCCATTCCCATTCCCAATCCCATTCTCACTCCATTCCCATTCCCAATCCCATCCCCATCCCCATCCCCATCCCCAATCCCCATTCCCAACCCATTTCCCAATCCCATTCCTGATCACGGTCCAGTCCCATTCCTATTCCTATTCCTATTCCTATTCCTATTCCTATTCCTATTCCTATTCCTATTCCTATTCCTATTCCTATTCCTATTCCTATTCCTATTCCTATTCCTATTCCTATTCCCATTCTCACTCTATTCCCATTCCCTTCAACAATCCCAATCCCAATCCCATTCCATCCCAATCCCAATCCCAAACCCATTCCATCCCATTCCCAATCCCAATCCCATTCCCATTCCCATCCGAATGCCATCCCCATCCCCATCCCCATTTCCCGATCCCAATTCCCACAATTCCCGCCATGTCCCCACCTGCTGCTGACTCTGCTCCTCCAGGTTGAGTTTGACCCCAATCCCATCCCATCCCATTCACATTCCCATTCCCAATCCCAATCCCAATCCCATTCCATCCCCATTCCCAATTCTCAATCTCATTCCCAATCCCCATTCCCATTCCCAATTCCGAATTCCCGCATTCCCGCCATGTCCCCACCTGCTGCTGTCTCGCCTCCTCCAGGTTGAGTTTGACCCCAATCCCATCCCAATCCCAATCCCAAACCCAAACCCAATCCCAATCCCATTCCCATTCCCAATCCCATTCCCAATCTCAATTCCAATCCCAAATTCCCGATCCAATCCCCACATTCCCGCCGTCCATCCATCCCCACCTGCTGCTGACTCTGCTCCTCCAGGTTGAGTTTGACCTCAATCCCATCCCCATCCCATCCCCATCCCATCCCCAATCCCAATGCCAACCCTATTCCCATTCCCATTTCCAATCCTAAATTCCCAATCCCAAATCCCCAATCCCAAATCTCAATCCCCATTCCCAATCCCATCCCCATCCCCATCCCCAATCCCCAATCCCAATCCCCACATTCCTGCCATGTCCACACCTGCTGCTGGCTCTGCTCCTCCAGGTTGAGTTTGACCCCAATCCCATCCCCAATCCAATCCCATTCCCATTCCCAATTCCATTCCCAATCCCAATCCCAATTCCATTCCA
>NW_026948738.1:0-42498 GCF_035770615.1 Melospiza melodia melodia | reverse complement strand
TAAAGCGCGACTGTCGTAATACGGCCGTAAAGCGCGACTGTCGTAAATACGGCCGTAAAGCGCGACTGCCGTAAATACGGCCGTAAAGCGCGACTGCCGTAAATACGGCCGTAAATCGCGACTGCCGTAAATACGGCCGTAAAGCGCGACTGTCGTAAATACGGCCGTAAAGCGCGACTGCCGTAAATACGGCCGTAAAGCGCGACTGTCGTAAATACGGCCGTAAAGCGCGACTGTCGTAAATACGGCCGTAAAGCGCGACTGTCGTAAATACGGCCGTAAAGCGCGACTGCCGTAAATACGGCCGTAAATAGCGACTGTCGTAAATACGGCCGTAAAGCGCGACTGCCGTAAATACGGCCGTAAAGCGCGACTGCCGTAAATACGGCCGTAAAGCGCGACTGTCGTAAATACGGCCGTAAAGCGCGACTGCCGTAAATACGGCCGTAAAGCGCGACTGCCGTAAATACGGCCGTAAATAGCGACTGCCGTAAATACGGCCGTAAAGCGCGACTGCCGTAAATACGGCCGTAAAGCGCGACTGCCGTAAATACGGCCGTAAAGCGCGACTGCCGTAAATACGGCCGAAAAGCGCGACTGCCGTAAATACGGCCGAAAAGCGCGACTGCCGTAAATACGGCCGTAAAGCGCGACTGCCGTAAATACGGCCGTAAAGCGCGACTGTCGTAAATACGGCCGTAAAGCGCGACTGCCGTAAATACGGCCGTAAAGCGCGACTGTCGTAAATACGGCCGTAAAGCGCGACTGTCGTAAATACGGCCGTAAATCGCGACTGTCGTAAATACGGCCGTAAAGTGCGACTGCCGTAAATACGGCCGTAAAGCGCGACTGTCGTAAATACGGCCGTAAATCGCGACTGTCGTAAATACGGCCGTAAAGTGCGACTGCCGTAAATACGGCCGTAAAGCGCGACTGCCGTAAATACGGCCGTAAAGCGCGACTGCCGTAAATACGGCCGAAAAGCGCGACTGCCGTAAATACGGCCGAAAAGCGCGACTGCCGTAAATACGGCCGTAAAGCGCGACTGCCGTAAAATACGGCCGTAAAGCGCGACTGTCGTAAATACGGCCGTAAAGCGCGACTGTCGTAAATACGGCCGTAAAGCGCGACTGTCGTAAATACGGCCGTAAAGCGCGACTGTCGTAAATACGGCCGTAAAGTGCGACTGCCGTAAATACGGCCGTAAAGCGCGACTGCCGTAAATACGGCCGTAAAGCGCGACTGTCGTAAATACGGCCGTAAAGCGCGACTGTCGTAAATACGGCCGTAAATCGCGACTGTCGTAAATACGGCCGTAAAGCGCGACTGCCGTAAATACGGCCGTAAAGCGCGACTGCCGTAAATACGGCCGTAAAGCGCGACTGCCGTAAATACGGCCGTAAAGCGCGACTGTCGTAAATACGGCCGTAAAGCGCGACTGCCGTAAATACGGCCGTAAATCGCGACTGTCGTAAATACGGCCGTAAGCGCGACTGCCGTAAATACGGCCGTAAAGCGCGACTGCCGTAAATACGGCCGTAAAGCGCGACTGCCGTAAATACGGCCGTAAAGCGCGACTGTCGTAAATACGGCCGTAAAGCGCGACTGCCGTAAATACGGCCGTAAAGCGCGACTGCCGTAAATACGGCCGTAAAGCGCGACTGTCGTAAATACGGCCGTAAAGCGCGACTGCCGTAAATACGGCCGTAAAGCGCGACTGTCGTAAATACGGCCGTAAAGCGCGACTGCCGTAAATACGGCCGTAAAGCGCGACTGCCGTAAATACGGCCGTAAAGCGCGACTGCCGTAAATACGGCCGTAAAGCGCGACTGCCGTAAATACGGCCGTAAAGCGCGACTGTCGTAAATACGGCCGTAAAGCGCGACTGTCGTAAATACGGCCGTAAATCGCGACTGTCGTAAATACGGCCGTAAAGTGCGACTGCCGTAAATACGGCCGTAAAGCGCGACTGCCGTAAATACGGCCGTAAAGCGCGACTGCCGTAAATACGGCCGAAAAGCGCGACTGCCGTAAATACGGCCGAAAAGCGCGACTGCCGTAAATACGGCCGTAAAGCGCGACTGCCGTAAATACGGCCGTAAAGCGCGACTGTCGTAAATACGGCCGTAAAGCGCGACTGTCGTAAATACGGCCGTAAAGCGCGACTGTCGTAAATACGGCCGTAAAGCGCGACTGTCGTAAATACGGCCGTAAAGTGCGACTGCCGTAAATACGGCCGTAAAGCGCGACTGCCGTAAATACGGCCGTAAAGCGCGACTGTCGTAAATACGGCCGTAAAGCGCGACTGTCGTAAATACGGCCGTAAATCGCGACTGTCGTAAATACGGCCGTAAAGCGCGACTGCCGTAAATACGGCCGTAAAGCGCGACTGCCGTAAATACGGCCGTAAAGCGCGACTGCCGTAAATACGGCCGAAAGCGCGACTGTCGTAATACGGCCGTAAAGCGCGACTGCCGTAAATACGGCCGTAAATCGCGACTGTCGTAAATACGGCCGTAAAGCGCGACTGCCGTAAATACGGCCGTAAAGCGCGACTGCCGTAAATACGGCCGTAAAGCGCGACTGCCGTAAATACGGCCGTAAAGCGCGACTGTCGTAAATACGGCCGTAAAGCGCGACTGCCGTAAATACGGCCGTAAAGCGCGACTGCCGTAAATACGGCCGTAAAGCGCGACTGTCGTAAATACGGCCGTAAAGCGCGACTGCCGTAAATACGGCCGTAAAGCGCGACTGTCGTAAATACGGCCGTAAAGCGCGACTGCCGTAAATACGGCCGTATAAGCGCGACTGCCGTAAATACGGCCGTAAAGCGCGACTGCCGTAAATACGGCCGTAAAGCGCGACTGCCGTAAATACGGCCGTAAAGCGCGACTGCCGTAAATACGGCCGTAAAGCGCGACTGTCGTAAATACGGCCGTAAAGCGCGACTGTCGTAAATACGGCCGTAAATCGCGACTGTCGTAAATACGGCCGTAAAGCGCGACTGCCGTAAATACGGCCGTAAATCGCGACTGCCGTAAATACGGCCGTAAAGCGCGACTGTCGTAAATACGGCCGTAAAGCGCGACTGCCGTAAATACGGCCGTAAAGCGCGACTGTCGTAAATACGGCCGTAAATCGCGACTGCCGTAAATACGGCCGTAAAGCGCGACTGTCGTAAATACGGCCGTAAAGCGCGACTGCCGTAAATACGGCCGTAAATAGCGACTGTCGTAAATACGGCCGTAAAGCGCGACTGTCGTAAATACGGCCGTAAAGCGCGACTGCCGTAAATACGGCCGTAAATCGCGACTGTCGTAAATACGGCCGTAAAGCGCGACTGTCGTAAATACGGCCGTAAAGCGCGACTGCCGTAAATACGGCCGTAAAGCGCGACTGCCTTAAATACGGCCGTAAAGCGCGACTGCCGTAAATACGGCCGTAAAGCGCGACTGTCGTAAATACGGCCGTAAAGCGCGACTGTCGTAAATACGGCCGTAAATCGCGACTGTCGTAAATACGGCCGTAAAGCGCGACTGTCGTAAATACGGCCGTAAATCGCGACTGTCGTAAATACGGACGTAAAGCGCGACTGTCGTAAATACGGCCGTAAAGCGCGACTGCCGTAAATACGGCCGTAAAGCGCGACTGTCGTAAATACGGCCGTAAAGCGCGACTGCCGTAAATACGGCCGTAAAGCGCGACTGCCGTAAATACGGCCGTAAATAGCGACTGTCGTAAATACGGCCGTAAAGCGCGACTGTCGTAAATACGGCCGTAAAGCGCGACTGCCGTAAATACGGCCGTAAATCGCGACTGTCGTAAATACGGCCGTAAAGCGCGACTGTCGTAAATACGGCCGTAAAGCGCGACTGCCGTAAATACGGCCGTAAAGCGCGACTGCCGTAAATACGGCCGTAAAGCGCGACTGTCGTAAATACGGCCGTAAATAGCGACTGTCGTAAATACGGCCGTAAAGCGCGACTGTCGTAAATACGGCCGTAAAGCGCGACTGTCGTAAATACGGCCGTAAAGCGCGACTGCCGTAAATACGGCCGTAAAGCGCCACTGTCGTAAATACGGCCGTAAAGCGCGACTGCCGTAAATACGGCCGTAAAGCGCGACTGTCGTAAATACGGCCGTAAAGCGCGACTGCCGTAAATACGGCCGTAAATCGCGACTGCCGTAAATACGGCCGTAAAGCGCGACTGTCGTAAATACGGCCGTAAAGCGCGACTGCCGTAAATACGGCCGTAAATAGCGACTGTCGTAAATACGGCCGTAAAGCGCGACTGCCGTAAATACGGCCGTAAAGCGCGACTGCCGTAAATACGGCCGTAAAGCGCGACTGCCGTAAATACGGCCGTAAAGCGCGACTGCCTTAAATACGGCCGTAAAGCGCGACTGCCTTAAATACGGCCCGTAAGCGCGACTGCCGTAAATACGGCCGTAAAGCGCGACTGTCGTAAATACGGCCGTAAAGCGCGACTGTCGTAAATACGGCCGTAAATCGCGACTGTCGTAAATACGGCCGTAAAGCGCGACTGTCGTAAATACGGCCGTAAAGCGCGACTGTCGTAAATACGGCCGTAAATCGCGACTGTCGTAAATACGGCCGTAAAGCGCGACTGCCGTAAATACGGCCGTAAAGCGCGACTGCCGTAAATACGGCCGTAAAGCGCGACTGCCGTAAATACGGCCGTAAAGCGCGACTGCCGTAAATACGGCCGTAAATAGCGACTGTCGTAAATACGGCCGTAAATCGCGACAGCCGTAAATACGGCCGTAAAGCGCGACTGTCGTAAATACGGCCGTAAAGCGCGACTGCCGTAAATACGGCCGTAAATAGCGACTGTCGTAAATACGGCCGTAAAGCGCGACTGCCGTAAATACGGCCGTAAAGCGCGACTGCCGTAAATACGGCCGTAAATCGCGACTGTCGTAAATACGGCCGTAAAGCGCGACTGTCGTAAATACGGCCGTAAAGCGCGACTGCCGTAAATACGGCCGTAAAGCGCGACTGCCGTAAATACGGCCGTAAAGCGCGACTGCCGTAAATACGGCCGTAAAGCGCGACTGTCGTAAATACGGCCGTAAAGCGCGACTGTCGTAAATACGGCCGTAAAGCGCGACTGTCGTAAATACGGCCGTAAAGCGCGACTGCCGTAAATACGGCCGTAAAGCGCGACTGCCGTAAATACGGCCGTAAAGCGCGACTGCCGTAAATACGGCCGTAAAGCGCGACTGCCGTAAATACGGCCGTAAAGCGCGACTGCCGTAAATACGGCCGTAAATAGCGACTGTCGTAAATACGGCCGTAAAGCGCGACTGTCGTAAATACGGCCGTAAATAGCGACTGTCGTAAATACGGCCGTAAAGCGTGACTGTCGTAAATACGGCCGTAAAGCGCGACTGTCGTAAATACGGCCGTAAAGCGCGACTGCCGTAAATACGGCCGTAAAGCGCGACTGTCGTAAATACGGCCGTAAAGCGCGACTGCCGTAAATACGGCCGTAAAGCGCGACTGCCGTAAATACGGCCGTAAAGCGCGACTGCCGTAAATACGGCCGTAAAGCGCGACTGTCGTAAATACGGCCGTAAAGCGCGACTGCCGTAAATACGGCCGTAAAGCGCGACTGTCGTAAATACGGCCGTAAAGCGCGACTGTCGTAAATACGGCCGTAAATCGCGACTGTCGTAAATACGGCGTAAAGCGCGACTGTCGTAAATACGGCCGTAAAGCGCGACTGCCGTAAATACGGCCGTAAAGCGCGACTGCCGTAAATACGGCCGTAAAGCGCGACTGCCGTAAATACGGCCGTAAATCGCGACTGCCGTAAATACGGCCGTAAAGCGCGACTGTCGTAAATACGGCCGTAAAGCGCGACTGCCGTAAATACGGCCGTAAAGCGCGACTGTCGTAAATACGGCCGTAAAGCGCGACTGCCGTAAATACGGCCGTAAAGCGCGACTGCCGTAAATACGGCCGTAAAGCGCGACTGCCGTAAATACGGCCGTAAAGCGCGACTGCCGTAAATACGGCCGTAAAGCGCGACTGTCGTAAATACGGCCGTAAAGCGCGACTGTCGTAAATACGGCCGTAAAGCGCGACTGTCGTAAATACGGCCGTAAATCGCGACTGTCGTAAATACGGCCGTAAAGCGCGACTGTCGTAAATACGGCCGTAAATCGCGACTGTCGTAAATACGGCCGTAAAGCGCGACTGCCGTAAATACGGCCGTAAAGCGCGACTGTCGTAAATACGGCCGTAAATGGCGACTGCCGTAAATACGGCCGTAAAGCGCGACTGTCGTAAATACGGCCGTAAAGCGCGACTGTCGTAAATACGGCCGTAAAGCGCGACTGCCGTAAATACGGCCGTAAAGCGCGACTGCCGTAAATACGGCCGTAAAGCGCGACTGCCGTAAATACGGCCGTAAAGCGCGACTGCCGTAAATACGGCCGTAAAGCGCGACTGCCGTAAATACGGCCGTAAAGCGCGACTGTCGTAAATACGGCCGTAAAGCGCGACTGCCGTAAATACGGCCGTAAAGCGCAACTGCGTAAATACGGCCGTAAAGCGCGACTGCCGTAAATACGGCCGTAAAGCGCGACTGTCGTAAATACGGCCGTAAATAGCGACTGTCGTAAATACGGCCGTAAAGCGCGACTGTCGTAAATACGGCCGTAAAGCGCGACTGCCGTAAATACGGCCGTAAAGCGCGACTGTCGTAAATACGGCCGTAAAGCGCGACTGTCGTAAATACGGCCGTAAATCGCGACTGTCGTAAATACGGCCGTAAAGCGCGACTGTCGTAAATACGGCCGTAAAGCGCGACTGCCGTAAATACGGCCGTAAAGCGCGACTGTCGTAAATACGGCCGTAAATCGCAACTGCCGTAAATACGGCCGTAAAGCGCGACTGCCGTAAATACGGCCGTAAAGCGCGACTGCCGTAAATACGGCCGTAAATAGCGACTGTCGTAAATACGGCCGTAAAGCGCGACTGTCGTAAATACGGCCGTAAAGCGCGACTGCCGTAAATACGGCCGTAAATCGCGACTGTCGTAAATACGGCCGTAAAGCGCGACTGTCGTAAATACGGCCGTAAAGCGCGACTGTCGTAAATACGGCCGTAAAGCGCGACTGCCGTAAATACGGCCGTAAAGCGCGACTGCCGTAAATACGGCCGTAAAGCGCGACTGTCGTAAATACGGCCGTAAATAGCGACTGTCGTAAATACGGCCGTAAAGCGCGACTGTCGTAAATACGGCCGTAAAGCGCCACTGTCGTAAATACGGCCGTAAAGCGCCACTGTCGTAAATACGGCCGTAAAGCGCGACTGCCGTAAATACGGCCGTAAAGCGCGACTGTCGTAAATACGGCCGTAAAGCGCGACTGCCGTAAATACGGCCGTAAATCGCGACTGCCGTAAATACGGCCGTAAAGCGCGACTGTCGTAAATACGGCCGTAAAGCGCGACTGCCGTAAATACGGCCGTAAATAGCGACTGTCGTAAATACGGCCGTAAAGCGCGACTGCCGTAAATACGGCCGTAAAGCGCGACTGCCGTAAATACGGCCGTAAATCGCGACTGTCGTAAATACGGCCGTAAAGCGCGACTGCCGTAAATACGGCCGTAAAGCGCGACTGCCGTAAATACGGCCGTAAAGCGCGACTGTCGTAAATACGGCCGTAAAGCGCGACTGTCGTAAATACGGCCGTAAAGCGCGACTGCCGTAAATACGGCCGTAAAGCGCGACTGTCGTAAATACGGCCGTAAAGCGCGACTGCCGTAAATACGGCCGTAAATCGCGACTGCCGTAAATACGGCCGTAAAGCGCGACTGTCGTAAATACGGCCGTAAAGCGCGACTGCCGTAAATACGGCCGTAAAGCGCGACTGCCGTAAATACGGCCGTAAAGCGCGACTGCCGTAAATACGGCCGTAAAGCGCGACTGTCGTAAATACGGCCGTAAAGCGCGACTGTCGTAAATACGGCCGTAAAGCGCGACTGTCGTAAATACGGCCGTAAAGCGCGACTGCCGTAAATACGGCCGTAAAGCGCGACTGTCGTAAATACGGCCGTAAAGCGCGACTGTCGTAAATACGGCCGTAAAGCGCGACTGCCGTAAATACGGCCGTAAAGCGCGACTGCCGTAAATACGGCCGTAAAGCGCGACTGTCGTAAATACGGCAGTAAAGCGCGACTGCCGTAAATACGGCCGTAAATCGCGACTGCCGTAAATACGGCCGTAAAGCGCGACTGCCGTAAATACGGCCGTAAATCGCGACTGCCGTAAATACGGCCGTAAAGCGCGACTGCCGTAAATACGGCCGTAAATCGCGACTGCCGTAAATACGGCCGTAAAGCGCGACTGCCGTAAATACGGCCGTAAATCGCGACTGCCGTAAATACGGCCGTAAAGCGCGACTGCCGTAAATACGGCCGTAAAGCGCGACTGCCGTAAATACGGCCGTAAAGCGCGACTGTCGTAAATACGGCCGTAAAGCGCGACTGCCGTAAATACGGCCGTAAAGCGCGACTGCCGTAAATACGGCCGTAAAGCGCGACTGCCGTAAATACGGCCGTAAAGCGCGACTGCCGTAAATACGGCCGTAAAGCGCGACTGCCGTAAATACGGCCGTAAAGCGCGACTGCCGTAAATACGGCCGTAAAGCGCGACTGTCGTAAATACTGCGTAAAGCGCGACTGCCGTAAATACGGCCGTAAATCGCGACTGTCGTAAATACTGCCGTAAAGCGCGACTGCCGTAAATACGGCCGTAAATCGCGACTGTCGTAAATACGGCCGTAAAGCGCGACTGTCGTAAATACGGCCGTAAAGCGCGACTGTCGTAAATACGGCCGTAAAGCGCGACTGTCGTAAATACGGCCGTAAAGCGCGACTGCCGTAAATACGGCCGTAAAGCGCGACTGTCGTAAATACGGCCGTAAAGCGCGACTGCCGTAAATACGGCCGTAAAGCGCGACTGCCGTAAATACGGCCGTAAAGCGCGACTGCCGTAAATACGGCCGTAAATAGCGACTGTCGAAAATACGGCCGTAAAGCGCGACTGCCGTAAATACGGCCGTAAAGCGCGACTGCCGTAAATACGGCCGTAAAGCGCGACTGCCGTAAATACGGCCGTAAAGCGCGACTGTCGTAAATACGGCCGTAAAGCGCGACTGCCGTAAATACGGCCGTAAAGCGCGACTGCCGTAAATACGGCCGTAAAGCGCGACTGCCGTAAATACGGCCGTAAAGCGCGACTGCCGTAAATACGGCCGTAAAGCGCGACTGTCGTAAATACTGCCGTAAAGCGCGACTGCCGTAAATACGGCCGTAAATCGCGACTGTCGTAAATACTGCCGTAAAGCGCGACTGCCTTAAATACGGCCGTAAATCGCGACTGTCGTAAATACGGCCGTAAAGCGCGACTGTCGTAAATACGGCCGTAAAGCGCGACTGTCGTAAATACGGCCGTAAAGCGCGACTGCCGTAAATACGGCCGTAAAGCGCGACTGCCGTAAATACGGCCGTAAAGCGCGACTGTCGTAAATGCGGCCGTAAAGCGCGACTGCCGTAAATACGGCCGTAAAGCGGCGACTGCCGTAAATACGGCCGTAAAGCGCGACTGCCGTAAATACGGCCGTAAATAGCGACTGTCGTAAATACGGCCGTAAAGCGCGACTGCCGTAAATACGGCCGTAAAGCGCGACTGCCGTAAATACGGCCGTAAAGCGCGACTGCCGTAAATACGGCCGTAAAGCGCGACTGTCGTAAATACGGCCGTAAAGCGCGACTGCCGTAAATACGGCCGTAAAGCGCGACTGTCGTAAATACGGCCGTAAAGCGCGACTGTCGTAAATACGGCCGTAAATCGCGACTGTCGTAAATACGGCCGTAAAGCGCGACTGTCGTAAATACGGCCGTAAAGCGCGACTGCCGTAAATACGGCCGTAAAGCGCGACTGTCGTAAATACGGCCGTAAAGCGCGACTGCCGTAAATACGGCGTAATCGCGACAGCCGTAAATTACGGCCGTAAGCGCGACTGTCGTAAATACGGCCGTAAAGCGCGACTGCCGTAAATACGGCCGTAAATAGCGACTGTCGTAAATACGGCCGTAAAGCGCGACTGCCGTAAATACGGCCGTAAGCGCGACTGCCGTAAATACGGCCGTAAATCGCGACTGTCGTAAATACGGCCGTAAAGCGCGACTGTCGTAAATACGGCCGTAAAGCGCGACTGCCGTAAATACGGCCGTAAAGCGCGACTGCCGTAAATACGGCCGTAAAGCGCGACTGCCGTAAATACGGCCGTAAAGCGCGACTGTCGTAAATACGGCCGTAAAGCGCGACTGTCGTAAATACGGCCGTAAAGCGCGACTGTCGTAAATACGGCCGTAAAGCGCGACTGCCGTAAATACGGCCGTAAAGCGCGACTGCCGTAAATACGGCCGTAAAGCGCGACTGCCGTAAATACGGCCGTAAAGCGCGACTGCCGTAAATACGGCCGTAAAGCGCGACTGCCGTAAATACGGCCGTAAATAGCGACTGTCGTAAATACGGCCGTAAAGCGCGACTGTCGTAAATACGGCCGTAAATAGCGACTGTCGTAAATACGGCCGTAAAGCGTGACTGTCGTAAATACGGCCGTAAAGCGCGACTGCCGTAAATACGGCCGTAAAGCGCGACTGTCGTAAATACGGCCGAAAAGCGCGACTGCCGTAAATACGGCCGTAAATAGCGACTGTCGTAAATACGGCCGTAAAGCGCGACTGTCGTAAATACGGCCGTAAAGCGCGACTGTCGTAAATACGGCCGTAAAGCGCGACTGCCGTAAATACGGCCGTAAAGCGCGACTGTCGTAAATACGGCCGTAAATCGCGACTGTCGTAAATACGGCCGTAAAGCGCGACTGCCGTAAATACGGCCGTAAAGCGCGACTGTCGTAAATACGGCCGTAAATAGCGACTGTCGTAAATACGGCCGTAAAGCGCGACTGCCGTAAATACGGCCGTAAAGCGCGACTGCCGTAAATACGGCCGTAAATCGCGACTGCCGTAAATACGGCCGTAAAGCGCGACTGTCGTAAATACGGCCGTAAAGCGCGACTGCCGTAAATACGGCCGTAAAGCGCGACTGTCGTAAATACGGCCGTAAAGCGCGACTGCCGTAAATACGGCCGTAAAGCGCGACTGCCGTAAATACGGCCGTAAAGCGCGACTGCCGTAAATACGGCCGTAAAGCGCGACTGTCGTAAATACGGCCGTAAAGCGCGACTGTCGTAAATACGGCCGTAAAGCGCGACTGTCGTAAATACGGCCGTAAAGCGCGACTGTCGTAAATACGGCCGTAAATCGCGACTGTCGTAAATACGGCCGTAAAGCGCGACTGCCGTAAATACGGCCGTAAAGCGCGACTGTCGTAAATACGGCCGTAAATGGCGACTGCCGTAAATACGGCGTAAGCGCGACTGTCGTAAATACGGCCGTAAAGCGCGACTGTCGTAAATACGGCCGTAAAGCGCGACTGCCGTAAATACGGCCGTAAAGCGCGACTGCCGTAAATACGGCCGTAAAGCGCGACTGCCGTAAATACGGCCGTAAAGCGCGACTGCCGTAAATACGGCCGTAAAGCGCGACTGCCGTAAATACGGCCGTAAAGCGCGACTGTCGTAAATACGGCCGTAAAGCGCGACTGCCGTAAATACGGCCGTAAAGCGCAACTGCCGTAAATACGGCCGTAAAGCGCGACTGCCGTAAATACGGCCGTAAAGCGCGACTGTCGTAAATACGGCCGTAAATAGCGACTGTCGTAAATACGGCCGTAAAGCGCGACTGTCGTAAATACGGCCGTAAAGCGCGACTGCCGTAAATACGGCCGTAAAGCGCGACTGTCGTAAATACGGCCGTAAAGCGCGACTGTCGTAAATACGGCCGTAAATCGCGACTGTCGTAAATACGGCCGTAAAGCGCGACTGTCGTAAATACGGCCGTAAAGCGCGACTGCCGTAAATACGGCCGTAAAGCGCGACTGTCGTAAATACGGCCGTAAATCGCAACTGCCGTAAATACGGCCGTAAAGCGCGACTGCCGTAAATACGGCCGTAAAGCGCGACTGCCGTAAATACGGCCGTAAATAGCGACTGTCGTAAATACGGCCGTAAAGCGCGACTGTCGTAAATACGGCCGTAAAGCGCGACTGCCGTAAATACGGCCGTAAATCGCGACTGTCGTAAATACGGCCGTAAAGCGCGACTGTCGTAAATACGGCCGTAAAGCGCGACTGCCGTAAATACGGCCGTAAAGCGCGACTGCCGTAAATACGGCCGTAAAGCGCGACTGTCGTAAATACGGCCGTAAATAGCGACTGTCGTAAATACGGCCGTAAAGCGCGACTGTCGTAAATACGGCCGTAAAGCGCCACTGTCGTAAATACGGCCGTAAAGCGCCACTGTCGTAAATACGGCCGTAAAGCGCGACTGCCGTAAATACGGCCGTAAAGCGCGACTGTCGTAAATACGGCCGTAAAGCGCGACTGCCGTAAATACGGCCGTAAATCGCGACTGCCGTAAATACGGCCGTAAAGCGCGACTGTCGTAAATACGGCCGTAAAGCGCGACTGCCGTAAATACGGCCGTAAATAGCGACTGTCGTAAATACGGCCGTAAAGCGCGACTGCCGTAAATACGGCCGTAAAGCGCGACTGCCGTAAATACGGCCGTAAATCGCGACTGTCGTAAATACGGCCGTAAAGCGCGACTGTCGTAAATACGGCCGTAAAGCGCGACTGCCGTAAATACGGCCGTAAAGGGCGACTGCCGTAAATACGGCCGTAAAGCGCGACTGCCGTAAATACGGCCGTAAAGCGCGACTGCCGTAAATACGGCCGTAAAGCGCGACTGCCGTAAATACGGCCGTAAAGCGCGACTGTCGTAAATACGGCCGTAAAGCGCGACTGTCGTAAATACGGCCGTAAAGCGCGACTGCCGTAAATACGGCCGTAAAGCGCGACTGTCGTAAATACGGCCGTAAAGCGCGACTGCCGTAAATACGGCCGTAAATCGCGACTGCCGTAAATACGGCCGTAAAGCGCGACTGTCGTAAATACGGCCGTAAAGCGCGACTGCCGTAAATACGGCCGTAAAGCGCGACTGCCGTAAATACGGCCGTAAAGCGCGACTGCCGTAAATACGGCCGTAAAGCGCGACTGTCGTAAATACGGCCGTAAAGCGCGACTGTCGTAAATACGGCCGTAAAGCGCGACTGTCGTAAATACGGCCGTAAAGCGCGACTGCCGTAAATACGGCCGTAAAGCGCGACTGTCGTAAATACGGCCGTAAAGCGCGACTGTCGTAAATACGGCCGTAAAGCGCGACTGCCGTAAATACGGCCGTAAAGCGCGACTGCCGTAAATACGGCCGTAAAGCGCGACTGTCCGTAAATACGGCAGTAAAGCGCGACTGCCGTAAATACGGCCGTAAATCGCGACTGCCGTAAATACGGCCGTAAAGCGCGACTGCCGTAAATACGGCCGTAAAGCGCGACTGCCGTAAATACGGCCGTAAAGCGCGACTGCCGTAAATACGGCCGTAAAGCGCGACTGCCGTAAATACGGCCGTAAAGCGCGACTGCCGTAAATACGGCCGTAAAGCGCGACTGTCGTAAATACGGCCGTAAAGCGCGACTGCCGTAAATACGGCCGTAAAGCGCGACTGCCGTAAATACGGCCGTAAAGCGCGACTGCCGTAAATACGGCCGTAAAGCGCGACTGCCGTAAATACGGCCGTAAAGCGCGACTGCCGTAAATACGGCCGTAAAGCGCGACTGCCGTAAATACGGCCGTAAAGCGCGACTGTCGTAAATACTGCCGTAAAGCGCGACTGCCGTAAATACGGCCGTAAATCGCGACTGTCGTAAATACTGCCGTAAAGCGCGACTGCCGTAAATACGGCCGTAAATCGCGACTGTCGTAAATACGGCCGTAAAGCGCGACTGTCGTAAATACGGCCGTAAAGCGCGACTGTCGTAAATACGGCCGTAAAGCGCGACTGCCGTAAATACGGCCGTAAAGCGCGACTGCCGTAAATACGGCCGTAAAGCGCGACTGTCGTAAATACGGCCGTAAAGCGCGACTGCCGTAAATACGGCCGTAAAGCGCGACTGCCGTAAATACGGCCGTAAAGCGCGACTGCCGTAAATACGGCCGTAAATAGCGACTGTCGTAAATACGGCCGTAAAGCGCGACTGCCGTAAATACGGCCGTAAAGCGCGACTGCCGTAAATACGGCCGTAAAGCGCGACTGCCGTAAATACGGCCGTAAAGCGCGACTGTCGTAAATACGGCCGTAAAGCGCGACTGCCGTAAATACGGCCGTAAAGCGCGACTGCCGTAAATACGGCCGTAAAGCGCGACTGCCGTAAATACGGCCGTAAAGCGCGACTGCCGTAAATACGGCCGTAAAGCGCGACTGTCGTAAATACTGCCGTAAAGCGCGACTGCCGTAAATACGGCCGTAAATCGCGACTGTCGTAAATACTGCCGTAAAGCGCGACTGCCTTAAATACGGCCGTAAATCGCGACTGTCGTAAATACGGCCGTAAAGCGCGACTGTCGTAAATACGGCCGTAAAGCGCGACTGTCGTAAATACGGCCGTAAAGCGCGACTGCCGTAAATACGGCCGTAAAGCGCGACTGCCGTAAATACGGCCGTAAAGCGCGACTGTCGTAAATACGGCCGTAAAGCGCGACTGCCGTAAATACGGCCGTAAAGCGCGACTGCCGTAAATACGGCCGTAAAGCGCGACTGCCGTAAATACGGCCGTAAATAGCGACTGTCGTAAATACGGCCGTAAAGCGCGACTGCCGTAAATACGGCCGTAAAGCGCGACTGCCGTAAATACGGCCGTAAAGCGCGACTGCCGTAAATACGGCCGTAAAGCGCGACTGTCGTAAATACGGCCGTAAAGCGCGACTGCCGTAAATACGGCCGTAAAGCGCGACTGTCGTAAATACGGCCGTAAAGCGCGACTGTCGTAAATACGGCCGTAAATCGCGACTGTCGTAAATACGGCCGTAAAGCGCGACTGTCGTAAATACGGCCGTAAAGCGCGACTGCCGTAAATACGGCCGTAAAGCGCGACTGCCGTAAATACGGCCGTAAAGCGCGACTGCCGTAAATACGGCCGTAAAGCGCGACTGTCGTAAATACGGCCGTAAAGCGCGACTGCCGTAAATACGGCCGTAAAGCGCGACTGCCGTAAATACGGCCGTAAAGCGCGACTGCCGTAAATACGGCCGTAAAGCGCGACTGTCGTAAATACGGCCGTAAATCGCGACTGTCGTAAATACTGCCGTAAATAGCGACTGCCGTAAATACGGCCGTAAAGCGCGACTGTCGTAAATACGGCCGTAAATAGCGACTGTCGTAAATACGGCCGTAAAGCGCGACTGCCGTAAATACGGCCGTAAAGCGCGACTGCCGTAAATACGGCCGTAAAGCGCGACTGCCGTAAATACGGCCGTAAAGCGCGACTGCCGTAAATACAGCCGTAAAGCGCGACTGCCGTAAATACGGCCGTAAAGCGCGACTGTCGTAAATACGGCCGTAAATCGCGACTGCCGTAAATACGGCCGTAAAGCGCGACTGCCGTAAATACGGCCGTAAAGCGCGACTGCCGTAAATACGGCCGTAAAGCGCGACTGTCGTAAATACGGCCGTAAAGCGCGACTGTCGTAAATACGGCCGTAAAGCGCGACTGCCGTAAATACGGCCGTAAAGCGCGACTGTCGAAAATACGGCCGTAAAGCGCGACTGCCGTAAATACGGCCGTAAAGCGCGACTGCCGTAAATACGGCCGTAAAGCGCGACTGTCGTAAATACGGCCGTAAAGCGCGACTGCCGTAAATACGGCCGTAAAGCGCGACTGCCGTAAATACGGCCGTAAAGCGCGACTGCCGTAAATACGGCCGTAAATCGCGACTGCCGTAAATACGGCCGTAAAGCGCGACTGCCGTAAATACGGCCGTAAATCGCGACTGCCGTAAATACGGCCGTAAAGCGCGACTGCCGTAAATACGGCCGTAAATCGCGACTGCCGTAAATACGGCCGTAAAGCGCGACTGCCGTAAATACGGCCGTAAAGCGCGACTGCCGTAAATACGGCCGTAAAGCGCGACTGTCGTAAATACGGCCGTAAAGCGCGACTGCCGTAAATACGGCCGTAAAGCGCGACTGCCGTAAATACGGCCGTAAAGCGCGACTGCCGTAAATACGGCCGTAAAGCGCGACTGCCGTAAATACGGCCGTAAAGCGCGACTGCCGTAAATACGGCCGTAAAGCGCGACTGCCGTAAATACGGCCGTAAAGCGCGACTGTCGTAAATACTGCCGTAAAGCGCGACTGCCGTAAATACGGCCGTAAATCGCGACTGTCGTAAATACTGCCGTAAAGCGCGACTGCCGTAAATACGGCCGTAAATCGCGACTGTCGTAAATACGGCCGTAAAGCGCGACTGTCGTAAATACGGCCGTAAAGCGCGACTGTCGTAAATACGGCCGTAAAGCGCGACTGCCGTAAATACGGCCGTAAAGCGCGACTGCCGTAAATACGGCCGTAAAGCGCGACTGCCGTAAATACGGCCGTAAAGCGCGACTGCCGTAAATACGGCCGTAAAGCGCGACTGCCGTAAATACGGCCGTAAAGCGCGACTGCCGTAAATACGGCCGTAAATAGCGACTGTCGTAAATACGGCCGTAAAGCGCGACTGCCGTAAATACGGCCGTAAAGCGCGACTGCCGTAAATACGGCCGTAAAGCGCGACTGTCGTAAATACGGCCGTAAAGCGCGACTGCCGTAAATACGGCCGTAAAGCGCGACTGCCGTAAATACGGCCGTAAAGCGCGACTGCCGTAAATACGGCCGTAAAGCGCGACTGCCGTAAATACGGCCGTAAAGCGCGACTGTCGTAAATACTGCCGTAAAGCGCGACTGCCGTAAATACGGCCGTAAATCGCGACTGTCGTAAATACTGCCGTAAAGCGCGACTGCCGTAAATACGGCCGTAAATCGCGACTGTCGTAAATACGGCCGTAAAGCGCGACTGTCGTAAATACGGCCGTAAAGCGCGACTGTCGTAAATACGGCCGTAAAGCGCGACTGCCGTAAATACGGCCGTAAAGCGCGACTGCCGTAAATACGGCCGTAAAGCGCGACTGTCGTAAATACGGCCGTAAAGCGCGACTGCCGTAAATACGGCCGTAAAGCGCGACTGCCGTAAATACGGCCGTAAAGCGCGACTGCCGTAAATACGGCCGTAAATAGCGACTGTCGTAAATACGGCCGTAAAGCGCGACTGCCGTAAATACGGCCGTAAAGCGCGACTGCCGTAAATACGGCCGTAAAGCGCGACTGCCGTAAATACGGCCGTAAAGCGCGACTGTCGTAAATACGGCCGTAAAGCGCGACTGCCGTAAATACGGCCGTAAAGCGCGACTGTCGTAAATACGGCCGTAAAGCGCGACTGTCGTAAATACGGCCGTAAATCGCGACTGTCGTAAATACGGCCGTAAAGCGCGACTGTCGTAAATACGGCCGTAAAGCGCGACTGCCGTAAATACGGCCGTAAAGCGCGACTGCCGTAAATACGGCCGTAAATCGCGACTGCCGTAAATACGGCCGTAAAGCGCGACTGCCGTAAATACGGCCGTAAAGCGCGACTGTCGTAAATACGGCCGTAAAGCGCGACTGCCGTAAATACGGCCGTAAATCGCGACTGCCGTAAATACGGCCGTAAAGCGCGACTGCCGTAAATACGGCCGTAAAGCGCGACTGCCGTAAATACGGCCGTAAAGCGCGACTGTCGTAAATACGGCCGTAAAGCGCGACTGTCGTAAATACGGCCGTAAAGCGCGACTGTCGTAACTACGGCCGTAAAGCGCGACTGCCGTAAATACGGCCGTAAAGCGCGACTGTCGTAAATACGGCCGTAAAGCGCGACTGTCGTAAATTCGGCCGTAAATAGCGACTGTCGTAAATACGGCCGTAAAGCGCGACTGTCGTAAATACGGCCGTAAAGCGCGACTGCCGTAAATACGGCCGTAAAGCGCGACTGCCGTAAATACGGCCGTAAAGCGCGACTGCCGTAAATACGGCCGTAAAGCGCGACTGCCGTAAATACGGCCGTAAAGCGCGACTGCCGTAAATACGGCCGTAAAGCGCGACTGCCGTAAATACGGCCGTAAAGCGCGACTGCCGTAAATACGGCCGTAAAGCGCGACTGCCGTAAATACGGCCGTAAAGCGCGACTGCCGTAAATACGGCCGTAAATCGCGACTGTCGTAAATACGGCCGTAAAGCGCGACTGTCGTAAATACGGCCGTAAAGCGCGACTGTCGTAAATACGGCCGTAAAGCGCGACTGCCGTAAATACGGCCGTAAATCGCGACTGTCGTAAATACGGCCGTAAAGCGCGACTGCCGTAAATACGGCCGTAAAGCGCGACTGCCGTAAATACGGCCGTAAAGCGCGACTGTCGTAAATACGGCCGTAAATAGCGACTGCCGTAAATACGGCCGTAAAGCGCGACTGCCGTAAATACGGCCGTAAAGCGCGACTGCCGTAAATACGGCCGTAAAGCGCGACTGTCGTAAATACGGCCGTAAAGCGCGACTGTCGTAAATACGGCCGTAAAGCGCGACTGCCGTAAATACGGCCGTAAAGCGCGACTGTCGTAAATACGGCCGTAAAGCGCGACTGTCGTAAATACGGCCGTAAAGCGCGACTGTCGTAAATACGGCCGTAAAGCGCGACTGCCGTAAATACGGCCGTAAAGCGCGACTGCCGTAAATACGGCCGTAAAGCGCGACTGCCGTAAATACGGCCGTAAAGCGCGACTGCCGTAAATACGGCCGTAAAGCGCGACTGCCGTAAATACGGCCGTAAAGCGCGACTGCCGTAAATACGGCAGTAAATCGCGACTGTCGTAAATACGGCCGTAAAGCGCGACTGTCGTAAATACGGCCGTAAAGCGCGACTGCCGTAAATACGGCCGTAAAGCGCGACTGCCGTAAATACGGCCGTAAAGCGCGACTGTCGTAAATACGGCCGTAAATAGCGACTGCCGTAAATACGGCCGTAAAGCGCGACTGCCGTAAATACGGCCGTAAAGCGCGACTGCCGTAAATACGGCCGTAAAGCGCGACTGCCGTAAATACGGCCGTAAAGCGCGACTGCCGTAAATACGGCCGTAAAGCGCGACTGCCGTAAATACGGCCGTAAAGCGCGACTGTCGTAAATACGGCCGTAAAGCGCGACTGCCGTAAATACGGCCGTAAAGCGCGACTGTCGTAAATACGGCCGTAAAGCGCGACTGTCGTAAATACGGCCGTAAATCGCGACTGTCGTAAATACGGCCGTAAAGCGCGACTGTCGTAAATACGGCCGTAAAGCGCGACTGCCGTAAATACGGCCGTACAGCGCGACTGTCGTAAATACGGCCGTAAAGCGCGACTGTCGTAAATACGGCCGTAAAGCGCGACTGCCGTAAATACGGCCGTAAATCGCGACTGCCGTAAATACGGCCGTAAAGCGCGACTGTCGTAAATACGGCCGTAAAGCGCGACTGTCGTAAATACGGCCGTAAAGCGCGACTGCCGTAAATACGGCCGTAAAGCGCGACTGTCGTAAATACGGCCGTAAATCGCGACTGTCGTAAATACGGCCGTAGAGCGACTGTCGTAAATACGGCCGTAAAGCGCGACTGTCGTAAATACGGCCGTAAAGCGCGACTGCCGTAAATACGGCCGTAAAGCGCGACTGTCGTAAATACGGCCGTAAAGCGCGACTGTCGTAAATACGGCCGTAAAGCGCGACTGCCGTAAATACGGCCGTAAAGCGCGACTGTCGTAAATACGGCCGTAAAGCGCGACTGTCGTAAATACGGCCGTAAATCGCGACTGTCGTAAATACGGCCGTAAAGCGCGACTGTCGTAAATACGGCCGTAAAGCGCGACTGCCGTAAATACGGCCGTAAAGCGCGACTGCCGTAAATACGGCCGTAAATCGCGACTGCCGTAAATACGGCCGTAAAGCGCGACTGTCGTAAATACGGCCGTAAAGCGCGACTGTCGTAAATACGGCCGTAAAGCGCGACTGCCGTAAATACGGCCGTAAAGCGCGACTGTCGTAAATACGGCCGTAAAGCGCGACTGTCGTAAATACGGCCGTAAATCGCGACTGTCGTAAATACGGCCGTAAAGCGCGACTGTCGTAAATACGGCCGTAAAGCGCGACTGCCGTAAATACGGCCGTAAAGCGCGACTGCCGTAAATACGGCCGTAAATCGCGACTGCCGTAAATACGGCCGTAAAGCGCGACTGCCGTAAATACGGCCGTAAAGCGCGACTGTCGTAAATACGGCCGTAAAGCGCGACTGCCGTAAATACGGCCGTAAAGCGCGACTGCCGTAAATACGGCCGTAAAGCGCGACTGTCGTAAATACGGCCGTAAAGCGCGACTGTCGTAAATACGGCCGTAAAGCGCGACTGTCGTAAATACGGCCGTAAAGCGCGACTGTCGTAAATACGGCCGTAAAGCGCGACTGTCGTAACTACGGCCGTAAAGCGCGACTGCCGTAAATACGGCCGTAAAGCGCGACTGCCGTAAATACGGCCGTAAAGCGCGACTGTCGTAAATACGGCCGTAAATAGCGACTGTCGTAAATACGGCCGTAAAGCGCGACTGCCGTAAATACGGCCGTAAAGCGCGACTGCCGTAAATACGGCCGTAAAGCGCGACTGCCGTAAATACGGCCGTAAAGCGCGACTGCCGTAAATACGGCCGTAAAGCGCGACTGCCGTAAATACGGCCGTAAAGCGCGACTGTCGTAAATACGGCCGTAAAGCGCGACTGCCGTAAATACGGCCGTAAATCGCGACTGTCGTAAATACGGCCGTAAAGCGCGACTGTCGTAAATACGGCCGTAAAGCGCGACTGCCGTAAATACGGCCGTAAATCGCGACTGTCGTAAATACGGCCGTAAAGCGCGACTGTCGTAAATACGGCCGTAAAGCGCGACTGCCGTAAATACGGCCGTAAATCGCGACTGTCGTAAATACGGCCGTAAAGCGCGACTGTCGTAAATACGGCCGTAAAGCGCGACTGCCGTAAATACGGCCGTAAAGCGTGACTGTCGTAAATACGGCCGTAAAGCGCGACTGTCGTAAATACGGCCGTAAAGCGCGACTGCCGTAAATACGGCCGTAAAGCGCGACTGTCGTAAATACGGCCGTAAAGCGCGACTGTCGTAAATACGGCCGTAAAGCGCGACTGCCGTAAATACGGCCGTAAAGCGCGACTGCCGTAAATACGGCCGTAAAGCGCGACTGCCGTAAATACGGCCGTAAAGCGCGACTGTCGTAAATACGGCCGTAAAGCGCGACTGCCGTAAATACGGCCGTAAAGCGCGACTGTCGTAAATACGGCCGTAAATCGCGACTGTCGTAAATACGGCCGTAAAGCGCGACTGTCGTAAATACGGCCGTAAAGCGCGACTGCCGTAAATACGGCCGTAAAGCGCGACTGTCGTAAATACGGCCGTAAAGCGCGACTGTCGTAAATACGGCCGTAAATCGCGACTGCCGTAAATACGGCCGTAAAGCGCGACTGTCGTAAATACGGCCGTAAAGCGCGACTGCCGTAAATACGGCCGTAAAGCGTGACTGCCGTAAATACGGCCGTAAAGCGCGACTGTCGTAAATACGGCCGTAAAGCGCGACTGTCGTAAATACGGCCGTAAAGCGCGACTGTCGTAAATACGGCCGTAAAGCGCGACTGCCGTAAATACGGCCGTAAATAGCGACTGTCGTAAATACGGCCGTAAAGCGCGACTGCCGTAAATACGGCCGTAAAGCGCGACTGCCGTAAATACGGCCGTAAAGCGCGACTGCCGTAAATACGGCCGTAAAGCGCGACTGCCGTAAATACGGCCGTAAAGCGCGACTGCCGTAAATACGGCCGTAAAGCGCGACTGTCGTAAATACGGCCGTAAAGCGCGACTGCCGTAAATACGGCCGTAAAGCGCGACTGCCGTAAATACGGCCGTAAAGCGCGACTGCCGTAAATACGGCCGTAAAGCGCGACTGCCGTAAATACGGCCGTAAAGCGCGACTGTCGTAAATACGGCCGTAAATCGCGACTGCCGTAAATACGGCCGTAAAGCGCGACTGTCGTAAATACGGCCGTAAATCGCGACTGTCGTAAATACGGCCGTAAAGCGCGACTGTCGTAAATACGGCCGTAAAGCGCGACTGCCGTAAATACGGCCGTAAAGCGCGACTGCCGTAAATACGGCCGTAAAGCGCGACTGTCGTAAATACGGCCGTAAAGCGCGACTGCCGTAAATACGGCCGTAAAGCGCGACTGCCGTAAATACGGCCGTAAAGCGCGACTGTCGTAAATACGGCCGTAAAGCGCGACTGTCGTAAATACGGCCGTAAAGCGCGACTGCCGTAAATACGGCCGTAAATCGCGACTGCCGTAAATACGGCCGTAAAGCGCGACTGCCGTAAATACGGCCGTAAATCGCGACTGCCGTAAATACGGCCGTAAAGCGCGACTGCCGTAAATACGGCCGTAAAGCGCGACTGCCGTAAATACGGCCGTAAAGCGCGACTGTCGTAAATACGGCCGTAAAGCGCGACTGTCGTAAATACTGCCGTAAAGCGCGACTGTCGTAAATACTGCCGTAAAGCGCGACTGTCGTAAATACGGCCGTAAAGCGCGACTGCCGTAAATACGGCCGTAAAGCGTGACTGTCGTAAATACGGCCGTAAAGCGCGACTGTCGTAAATACGGCCGTAAAGCGCGACTGTCGTAAATACGGCCGTAAAGCGCGACTGCCGTAAATACGGCCGTAAAGCGCGACTGCCGTAAATACGGCCGTAAATAGCGACTGTCGTAAATACGGCCGTAAAGCGCGACTGCCGTAAATACGGCCGTAAAGCGCGACTGCCGTAAATACGGCCGTAAAGCGCGACTGCCGTAAATACGGCCGTAAAGCGCGACTGCCGTAAATACGGCCGTAAAGCGCGACTGTCGTAAATACGGCCGTAAAGCGCGACTGTCGTAAATACGGCCGTAAAGCGCGACTGCCGTAAATACGGCCGTAAAGCGCGACTGCCGTAAATACGGCCGTAAAGCGCGACTGTCGTAAATACGGCCGTAAAGCGCGACTGCCGTAAATACGGCCGTAAAGCGCGACTGCCGTAAATACGGCCGTAAAGCGCGACTGTCGTAAATACGGCCGTAAATCGCGACTGTCGTAAATACGGCCGTAAAGCGCGACTGTCGTAAATACGGCCGTAAATCGCGACTGTCGTAAATACGGCCGTAAAGCGCGACTGTCGTAAATACGGCCGTAAAGCGCGACTGCCGTAAATACGGCCGTAAAGCGCGACTGCCGTAAATACGGCCGTAAAGCGCGACTGTCGTAAATACGGCCGTAAAGCGCGACTGCCGTAAATACGGCCGTAAAGCGCGACTGCCGTAAATACGGCCGTAAAGCGCGACTGTCGTAAATACGGCCGTAAAGCGCGACTGTCGTAAATACGGCCGTAAAGCGCGACTGCCGTAAATACGGCCGTAAATCGCGACTGCCGTAAATACGGCCGTAAAGCGCGACTGCCGTAAATACGGCCGTAAAGCGCGACTGCCGTAAATACGGCCGTAAAGCGCGACTGCCGTAAATACGGCCGTAAAGCGCGACTGTCGTAAATACGGCCGTAAAGCGCGACTGTCGTAAATACGGCCGTAAAGCGCGACTGTCGTAAATACGGCCGAAAAGCGCGACTGCCGTAAATACGGCCGTAAAGCGCGACTGCCGTAAATACGGCCGTAAAGCGCGACTGTCGTAAATACGGCCGTAAAGCGCGACTGCCGTAAATACGGCCGTAAAGCGCGACTGTCGTAAATACGGCCGTAAAGCGCGACTGTCGTAAATACGGCCGTAAAGCGCGACTGTCGTAAATACGGCCGTAAAGCGCGACTGTCGTAAATACGGCCGTAAAGCGCGACTGTCGTAAATACGGCCGTAAATCGCGACTGTCGTAAATACGGCCGTAAAGCGCGACTGCCGTAAATACGGCCGTAAAGCGCGACTGTCGTAAATACGGCCGTAAATCGCGACTGCCGTAAATACGGCCGTAAAGCGCGACTGCCGTAAATACGGCCGTAAAGCGCGACTGCCGTAAATACGGCCGTAAAGCGCGACTGTCGTAAATACGGCTGTAAATAGCGACTGTCGTAAATACGGCCGTAAAGCGCGACTGCCGTAAATACGGCCGTAAAGCGCGACTGCCGTAAATACGGCCGTAAAGCGCGACTGTCGTAAATACGGCCGTAAAGCGCGACTGTCGTAAATACGGCCGTAAAGCGCGACTGCCGTAAATACGGCCGTAAAGCGCGACTGCCGTAAATACGGCCGTAAAGCGCGACTGCCGTAAATACGGCCGTAAAGCGCGACTGCCGTAAATACGGCCGTAAAGCGCGACTGCCGTAAATACGGCCGTAAATCGCGACTGCCGTAAATACGGCCGTAAAGCGCGACTGCCGTAAATACGGCCGTAAAGCGCGACTGTCGTAAATACGGCCGTAAAGCGCGACTGTCGTAAATACGGCCGTAAATCGCGACTGTCGTAAATACGGCCGTAAAGCGCGACTGCCGTAAATACGGCCGTAAAGCGCGACTGTCGTAAATACGGCCGAAAAGCGCGACTGCCGTAAATACGGCCGTAAATAGCGACTGTCGTAAATACGGCCGTAAAGCGCGACTGTCGTAAATACGGCCGTAAAGCGCGACTGTCGTAAATACGGCCGTAAAGCGCGACTGCCGTAAATACGGCCGTAAAGCGCGACTGTCGTAAATACGGCCGTAAATCGCGACTGTCGTAAATACGGCCGTAAAGCGCGACTGCCGTAAATACGGCCGTAAAGCGCGACTGCCGTAAATACGGCCGTAAAGCGCGACTGTCGTAAATACGGCCGTAAATAGCGACTGTCGTAAATACGGCCGTAAAGCGCGACTGCCGTAAATACGGCCGTAAAGCGCGACTGCCGTAAATACGGCCGTAAAGCGCGACTGTCGTAAATACGGCCGTAAAGCGCGACTGTCGTAAATACGGCCGTAAAGCGCGACTGCCGTAAATACGGCCGTAAAGCGCGACTGTCGTAAATACGGCCGTAAAGCGCGACTGTCGTAAATACGGCCGTAAAGCGCGACTGCCGTAAATACGGCCGTAAAGCGCGACTGCCGTAAATACGGCCGTAAAGCGCGACTGTCGTAAATACGGCCGTAAAGCGCGACTGCCGTAAATACGGCCGTAAAGCGCGACTGCCGTAAATACGGCCGTAAAGCGCGACTGCCGTAAATACGGCCGTAAATCGCGACTGTCGTAAATACGGCCGTAAAGCGCGACTGTCGTAAATACGGCCGTAAAGCGCGACTGTCGTAAATACGGCCGTAAAGCGCGACTGCCGTAAATACGGCCGTAAATCGCGACTGTCGTAAATACGGCCGTAAAGCGCGACTGTCGTAAATACGGCCGTAAAGCGCGACTGCCGTAAATACGGCCGTAAAGCGCGACTGCCGTAAATACGGCCGTAAAGCGCGACTGTCGTAAATACGGCCGTAAATAGCGACTGCCGTAAATACGGCCGTAAAGCGCGACTGCCGTAAATACGGCCGTAAAGCGCGACTGTCGTAAATACGGCCGTAAATCGTGACTGTCGTAAATACGGCCGTAAATCGCGACTGTCGTAAATACGGCCGTAAAGCGCGACTGCCGTAAATACGGCCGTAAAGCGCGACTGTCGTAAATACGGCCGTAAAGCGCGACTGCCGTAAATACGGCCGTAAAGCGCGACTGTCGTAAATACGGCCGTAAATCGCGACTGTCGTAAATACGGCCGTAAAGCGCGACTGTCGTAAATACGGCCGTAAAGCGCGACTGCCGTAAATACGGCCGTAAAGCGCGACTGTCGTAAATACGGCCGTAAAGCGCGACTGTCGTAAATACGGCCGTAAATCGCGACTGCCGTAAATACGGCCGTAAAGCGCGACTGTCGTAAATACGGCCGTAAAGCGCGACTGCCGTAAATACGGCCGTAAAGCGTGACTGTCGTAAATACGGCCGTAAAGCGCGACTGTCGTAAATACGGCCGTAAAGCGCGACTGCCGTAAATACGGCCGTAAAGCGCGACTGCCGTAAATACGGCCGTAAATAGCGACTGTCGTAAATACGGCCGTAAAGCGCGACTGCCGTAAATACGGCCGTAAAGCGCGACTGCCGTAAATACGGCCGTAAAGCGCGACTGCCGTAAATACGGCCGTAAAGCGCGACTGTTGTAAATACGGCCGTAAAGCGCGACTGTCGTAAATACGGCCGTAAAGCGCGACTGTCGTAAATACGGCCGTAAAGCGCGACTGCCGTAAATACGGCCGTAAAGCGCGACTGTCGTAAATACGGCCGTAAAGCGCGACTGTCGTAAATACGGCCGTAAAGCGCGACTGCCGTAAATACGGCCGTAAAGCGCGACTGCCGTAAATACGGCCGTAAAGCGCGACTGCCGTAAATACGGCCGTAAAGCGCGACTGTCGTAAATACGGCCGTAAAGCGCGACTGCCGTAAATACGGCCGTAAAGCGCGACTGTCGTAAATACGGCCGTAAATAGCGACTGTCGTAAATACGGCCGTAAAGCGCGACTGCCGTAAATACGGCCGTAAAGCGCGACTGCCGTAAATACGGCCGTAAACAGCGACTGTCGTAAATACGGCCGTAAAGCGCGACTGTCGTAAATACGGCCGTAAAGCGCGACTGCCGTAAATACGGCCGTAAAGCGCGACTGTCGTAAATACGGCCGTAAATCGCGACTGTCGTAAATACGGCCGTAAAGCGCGACTGCCGTAAATACGGCCGTAAAGCGCGACTGTCGTAAATACGGCCGAAAAGCGCGACTGTCGTAAATACGGCCGTAAAGCGCGACTGCCGTAAATACGGCCGTAAAGCGCGACTGCCGTAAATACGGCCGTAAAGCGCGACTGTCGTAAATACGGCCGTAAATCGCGACTGTCGTAAATACGGCCGTAAAGCGCGACTGCCGTAAATACGGCCGTAAAGCGCGACTGCCGTAAATTCGGCCGTAAATAGCGACTGTCGTAAATACGGCCGTAAAGCGCGACTGTCGTAAATACGGCCGTAAAGCGCGACTGCCGTAAATACGGCCGTAAAGCGCGACTGCCGTAAATACGGCCGTAAAGCGCGACTGTCGTAAATACGGCCGTAAAGCGCGACTGCCGTAAATACGGCCGTAAAGCGCGACTGTCGTAAATACGGCCGTAGAGCGCGACTGCCGTAAATACGGCCGTAAAGCGCGACTGCCGTAAATACGGCCGTAAAGCGCGACTGCCGTAAATACGGCCGTAAAGCGCGACTGCCGTAAATACGGCCGTAAAGCGCGACTGCCGTAAATACGGCCGTAAAGCGCGACTGTCGTAAATACGGCCGTAGAGCGCGACTGCCGTAAATACGGCCGTAAAGCGCGACTGCCGTAAATACGGCCGTAAAGCGCGACTGCCGTAAATACGGCCGTAAAGCGCGACTGTCGTAAATACGGCCGTAAAGCGCGACTGCCGTAAATACGGCCGTAAAGCGCGACTGTCGTAAATACGGCCGTAAAGCGCGACTGCCGTAAATACGGCCGTAAAGCGCGACTGTCGTAAATACGGCCGTAAATAGCGACTGTCGTAAATACGGCCGTAAAGCGCGACTGCCGTAAATACGGCCGTAAATCGCGACTGCCGTAAATACGGCCGTAAAGCCCGACTGCCGTAAATACGGCCGCAAATAGCGACTGTCGTAAATACGGCCGTAAAGCGCGACTGCCGTAAATACGGCCGTAAAGCGCGACTGCCGTAAATACGGCCGTAAAGCGCGACTGTCGTAAATACGGCCGTAAAGCGCGACTGCCGTAAATACGGCCGTAAAGCGCGACTGCCGTAAATACGGCCGTAAAGCGCGACTGCCGTAAATACGGCCGTAAAGCGCGACTGTCGTAAATACGGCCGTAAAGCGCGACTGCCGTAAATACGGCCGTAAAGCGCGACTGTCGTAAATACGGCCGTAAAGCCGACTGCCGTAAATACGGCCGTAAAGCGCGACTGCCGTAAATACGGCCGTAAAGCGCGACTGCCGTAAATACGGCCGTAAAGCGCGACTGTCGTAAATACGGCCGTAAAGCGCGACTGCCGTAAATACGGCCGTAAAGCGCGACTGCCGTAAATACGGCCGTAAAGCGCGACTGCCGTAAATACGGCCGTAAAGCGCGACTGCCGTAAATACGGCCGTAAAGCGCGACTGCCGTAAATACGGCCGTAAAGCGCGACTGTCGTAAATACGGCCGTAAAGCGCGACTGCCGTAAATACGGCCGTAAATCGCGACTGCCGTAAATACGGCCGTAAAGCGCGACTGCCGTAAATACGGCCGTAAAGCGCGACTGTCGTAAATACGGCCGTAAAGCGCGACTGTCGTAAATACGGCCGTAAATCGCGACTGTCGTAAATACGGCCGTAAAGCGCGACTGCCGTAAATACGGCCGTAAAGCGCGACTGTCGTAAATACGGCCGAAAAGCGCGACTGCCGTAAATACGGCCGTAAATAGCGACTGTCGTAAATACGGCCGTAAAGCGCGACTGTCGTAAATACGGCCGTAAAGCGCGACTGTCGTAAATACGGCCGTAAAGCGCGACTGCCGTAAATACGGCGTAAAGCGCGACTGTCGTAAATACGGCCGTAAATCGCGACTGTCGTAAATACGGCCGTAAAGCGCGACTGCCGTAAATACGGCCGTAAAGCGCGACTGCCGTAAATACGGCCGTAAATAGCGACTGTCGTAAATACGGCCGTAAAGCGCGACTGTCGTAAATACGGCCGTAAAGCGCGACTGCCGTAAATACGGCCGTAAAGCGCGACTGCCGTAAATACGGCCGTAAAGCGCGACTGTCGTAAATACGGCCGTAAAGCGCGACTGCCGTAAATACGGCCGTAAAGCGCGACTGTCGTAAATACGGCCGTAAAGCGCGACTGCCGTAAATACGGCCGTAAAGCGCGACTGTCGTAAATACGGCCGTAAATCGCGACTGTCGTAAATACGGCCGTAAAGCGCGACTGTCGTAAATACGGCCGTAAAGCGCGACTGTCGTAAATACGGCCGTAAAGCGCGACTGCCGTAAATACGGCCGTAAAGCGCGACTGTCGTAAATACGGCCGTAAATCGCGACTGTCGTAAATACGGCCGTAAAGCGCGACTGTCGTAAATACGGCCGTAAAGCGCGACTGCCGTAAATACGGCCGTAAAGCGCGACTGTCGTAAATACGGCCGTAAAGCGCGACTGTCGTAAATACGGCCGTAAATCGCGACTGCCGTAAATACGGCCGTAAAGCGCGACTGTCGTAAATACGGCCGTAAAGCGCGACTGCCGTAAATACGGCCGTAAAGCGTGACTGTCGTAAATACGGCCGTAAAGCGCGACTGTCGTAAATACGGCCGTAAAGCGCGACTGTCGTAAATACGGCCGTAAAGCGCGACTGCCGTAAATACGGCCGTAAAGCGCGACTGCCGTAAATACGGCCGTAAATAGCGACTGTCGTAAATACGGCCGTAAAGCGCGACTGCCGTAAATACGGCCGTAAAGCGCGACTGCCGTAAATACGGCCGTAAAGCGCGACTGTCGTAAATACTGCCGTAAAGCGCGACTGCCGTAAATACGGCCGTAAATCGCGACTGTCGTAAATACTGCGTAAAGCGCGACTGCCGTAAATACGGCCGTAAATCGCGACTGTCGTAAATACGGCCGTAAAGCGCGACTGCCGTAAATACGGCCGTAAAGCGCGACTGCCGTAAATACGGCCGTAAAGCGCGACTGCCGTAAATACGGCCGTAAAGCGCGACTGTCGTAAATACGGCCGTAAAGCGCGACTGTCGTAAATACGGCCGTAAAGCGCGACTGCCGTAAATACGGCCGTAAAGCGCGACTGCCGTAAATACGGCCGTAAAGCGCGACTGCCGTAAATACGGCCGTAATAGCGACTGTCGTAAATACGGCCGTAAAGCGCGACTGCCGTAAATACGGCCGTAAAGCGCGACTGCCGTAAATACGGCCGTAAAGCGCGACTGCCGTAAATACGGCCGTAAAGCGCGACTGTCGTAAATACGGCCGTAAAGCGCGACTGCCGTAAATACGGCCGTAAAGCGCGACTGCCGTAAATACGGCCGTAAAGCGCGACTGCCGTAAATACGGCCGTAAAGCGCGACTGCCGTAATACGGCCGTAAAGCGCGACTGCCGTAAATACGGCCGTAAAGCGCGACTGTCGTAAATACTGCCGTAAAGCGCGACTGCCGTAAATACGGCCGTAAATCGCGACTGTCGTAAATACTGCCGTAAAGCGCGACTGCCGTAAATACGGCCGTAAATCGCGACTGTCGTAAATACGGCCGTAAAGCGCGACTGTCGTAAATACGGCCGTAAAGCGCGACTGTCGTAAATACGGCCGTAAAGCGCGACTTGCCGTAAATACGGCCGTAAAGCGCGACTGCCGTAAATACGGCCGTAAAGCGCGACTGTCGTAAATACGGCCGTAAAGCGCGACTGCCGTAAATACGGCCGTAAAGCGCGACTGCCGTAAATACGGCCGTAAAGCGCGACTGCCGTAAATACGGCCGTAAATAGCGACTGTCGTAAATACGGCCGTAAAGCGCGACTGCCGTAAATACGGCCGTAAAGCGCGACTGCCGTAAATACGGCCGTAAAGCGCGACTGCCGTAAATACGGCCGTAAAGCGCGACTGTCGTAAATACGGCCGTAAAGCGCGACTGCCGTAAATACGGCCGTAAAGCGCGACTGTCGTAAATACGGCCGTAAAGCGCGACTGTCGTAAATACGGCCGTAAATCGCGACTGTCGTAAATACGGCCGTAAAGCGCGACTGTCGTAAATACGGCCGTAAAGCGCGACTGCCGTAAATACGGCCGTAAAGCGCGACTGTCGTAAATACGGCCGTAAAGCGCGACTGCCGTAAATACGGCCGTAAAGCGCGACTGTCGTAAATACGGCCGTAAAGCGCGACTGCCGTAAATACGGCCGTAAAGCGCGACTGCCGTAAATACGGCCGTAAAGCGCGACTGCCGTAAATACGGCCGTAAAGCGCGACTGTCGTAAATACGGCCGTAAATCGCGACTGTCGTAAATACTGCCGTAAATAGCGACTGCCGTAAATACGGCCGTAAAGCGCGACTGCCGTAAATACGGCCGTAAAGCGCGACTGTCGTAAATACGGCCGTAAAGCGCGACTGTCGTAAATACGGCCGTAAATAGCGACTGTCGTAAATACGGCCGTAAAGCGCGACTGCCGTAAATACGGCCGTAAAGCGCGACTGCCGTAAATACGGCCGTAAAGCGCGACTGCCGTAAATACGGCCGTAAAGCGCGACTGTCGTAAATACGGCCGTAAAGCGCGACTGCCGTAAATACGGCCGTAAAGCGCGACTGCCGTAAATACGGCCGTAAAGCGCGACTGCCGTAAATACGGCCGTAAGCGCGACTGCGTAATACGGCCGTAAAGCGCGACTGTCGTAAATACGGCCGTAAAGCGCGACTGTCGTAAATACGGCCGTAAAGCGCGACTGCCGTAAATACGGCCGTAAAGCGCGACTGTCGTAAATACGGCCGTAAAGCGCGACTGCCGTAAATACGGCCGTAAATCGCGACTGCCGTAAATACGGCCGTAAAGCGCGACTGTCGTAAATACGGCCGTAAAGCGCGACTGCCGTAAATACGGCCGTAAAGCGCGACTGCCGTAAATACGGCCGTAAAGCGCGACTGCCGTAAATACGGCCGTAAAGCGCGACTGTCGTAAATACGGCCGTAAAGCGCGACTGTCGTAAATACGGCCGTAAAGCGCGACTGTCGTAAATACGGCCGTAAAGCGCGACTGCCGTAAATACGGCCGTAAAGCGCGACTGTCGTAAATACGGCCGTAAAGCGCGACTGTCGTAAATACGGCCGTAAAGCGCGACTGCCGTAAATACAGCCGTAAAGCGCGACTGCCGTAAATACGGCCGTAAAGCGCGACTGTCGTAAATACGGCAGTAAAGCGCGACTGCCGTAAATACGGCCGTAAATCGCGACTGCCGTAAATACGGCCGTAAAGCGCGACTGCCGTAAATACGGCCGTAAATCGCGACTGCCGTAAATACGGCCGTAAAGCGCGACTGCCGTAAATACGGCCGTAAATCGCGACTGCCGTAAATACGGCCGTAAAGCGCGACTGCCGTAAATACGGCCGTAAATCGCGACTGCCGTAAATACGGCCGTAAAGCGCGACTGCCGTAAATACGGCCGTAAAGCGCGACTGCCGTAAATACGGCCGTAAAGCGCGACTGTCGTAAATACGGCCGTAAAGCGCGACTGCCGTAAATACGGCCGTAAAGCGCGACTGCCGTAAATACGGCCGTAAAGCGCGACTGCCGTAAATACGGCCGTAAAGCGCGACTGCCGTAAATACGGCCGTAAAGCGCGACTGCCGTAAATACGGCCGTAAAGCGCGACTGCCGTAAATACGGCCGTAAGCGCGACTGTCGTAAATACTGCCGTAAAGCGCGACTGCCGTAAATACGGCCGTAAATCGCGACTGTCGTAAATACTGCCGTAAAGCGCGACTGCCGTAAATACGGCCGTAAATCGCGACTGTCGTAAATACGGCCGTAAAGCGCGACTGTCGTAAATACGGCCGTAAAGCGCGACTGTCGTAAATACGGCCGTAAAGCGCGACTGCCGTAAATACGGCCGTAAAGCGCGACTGCCGTAAATACGGCCGTAAAGCGCGACTGTCGTAAATACGGCCGTAAAGCGCGACTGCCGTAAATACGGCCGTAAAGCGCGACTGCCGTAAATACGGCCGTAAAGCGCGACTGCCGTAAATACGGCCGTAAAGCGCGACTGTCGTAAATACGGCCGTAAAGCGCGACTGCCGTAAATACGGCCGTAAAGCGCGACTGCCGTAAATACGGCCGTAAAGCGCGACTGTCGTAAATACGGCCGTAAAGCGCGACTGCCGTAAATACGGCCGTAAAGCGCGACTGCCGTAAATACGGCCGTAAAGCGCGACTGCCGTAAATACGGCCGTAAAGCGCGACTGCCGTAAATACGGCCGTAAAGCGCGACTGCCGTAAATACGGCCGTAAAGCGCGACTGTCGTAAATACTGCCGTAAAGCGCGACTGCCGTAAATACGGCCGTAAATCGCGACTGTCGTAATACTGCCGTAAAGCGCGACTGCCGTAAATACGGCCGTAAATCGCGACTGTCGTAAATACGGCCGTAAAGCGCGACTGTCGTAAATACGGCCGTAAAGCGCGACTGTCGTTAATACGGCCGTAAAGCGCGACTGCCGTAAATACGGCCGTAAATCGCGACTGCCGTAAATACGGCCGTAAAGCGCGACTGCCGTAAATACGGCCGTAAAGCGCGACTGCCGTAAATACGGCCGTAAAGCGCGACTGTCGTAAATACGGCCGTAAAGCGCGACTGTCGTAAATACGGCCGTAAAGCGCGACTGTCGTAACTACGGCCGTAAAGCGCGACTGCCGTAAATACGGCCGTAAAGCGCGACTGTCGTAAATACGGCCGTAAAGCGCGACTGTCGTAAATTCGGCCGTAAATAGCGACTGTCGTAAATACGGCCGTAAAGCGCGACTGCCGTAAATACGGCCGTAAAGCGCGACTGCCGTAAATACGGCCGTAAAGCGCGACTGCCGTAAATACGGCCGTAAAGCGCGACTGCCGTAAATACGGCCGTAAAGCGCGACTGTCGTAAATACGGCCGTAAAGCGCGACTGCCGTAAATACGGCCGTAAAGCGCGACTGCCGTAAATACGGCCGTAAAGCGCGACTGCCGTAAATACGGCCGTAAAGCGCGACTGCCGTAAATACGGCCGTAAATCGCGACTGTCGTAAATACGGCCGTAAAGCGCGACTGTCGTAAATACGGCCGTAAAGCGCGACTGTCGTAAATACGGCCGTAAAGCGCGACTGCCGTAAATACGGCCGTAAATCGCGACTGTCGTAAATACGGCCGTAAAGCGCGACTGCCGTAAATACGGCCGTAAAGCGCGACTGCCGTAAATACGGCCGTAAAGCGCGACTGTCGTAAATACGGCCGTAAATAGCGACTGCCGTAAATACGCCGTAAAGCGCGACTGCCGTAAATACGGCCGTAAAGCGCGACTGCCGTAAATACGGCCGTAAAGCGCGACTGTCGTAAATACGGCCGTAAAGCGCGACTGTCGTAAATACGGCCGTAAAGCGCGACTGCCGTAAATACGGCCGTAAAGCGCGACTGTCGTAATACGGCCGTAAAGCGCGACTGTCGTAAATACGGCCGTAAAGCGCGACTGCCGTAAATACGGCCGTAAAGCGCGACTGCCGTAAATACGGCCGTAAAGCGCGACTGCCGTAAATACGGCCGTAAAGCGCGACTGCCGTAAATACGGCAGTAAATCGCGACTGTCGTAAATACGGCCGTAAAGCGCGACTGTCGTAAATACGGCCGTAAAGCGCGACTGTCGTAAATACGGCCGTAAAGCGCGACTGCCGTAAATACGGCCGTAAATCGCGACTGTCGTAAATACGGCCGTAAAGCGCGACTGCCGTAAATACGGCCGTAAAGCGCGACTGCCGTAAATACGGCCGTAAAGCGCGACTGTCGTAAATACGGCCGTAAATAGCGACTGCCGTAAATACGGCCGTAAAGCGCGACTGCCGTAAATACGGCCGTAAAGCGCGACTGCCGTAAATACGGCCGTAAAGCGCGACTGCCGTAAATACGGCCGTAAAGCGCGACTGCCGTAAATACGGCCGTAAAGCGCGACTGCCGTAAATACGGCCGTAAAGCGCGACTGCCGTAAATACGGCCGTAAAGCGCGACTGCCGTAAATACGGCCGTAAAGCGCGACTGCCGTAAATACGGCCGTAAAGCGCGACTGTCGTAAATACGGCCGTAAAGCGCGACTGTCGTAAATACGGCCGTAAAGCGCGACTGCCGTAAATACGGCCGTAAAGCGCGACTGTCGTAAATACGGCCGTAAAGCGCGACTGTCGTAAATACGGCCGTAAAGCGCGACTGCCGTAAATACGGCCGTAAATCGCGACTGCCGTAAATACGGCCGTAAAGCGCGACTGTCGTAAATACGGCCGTAAAGCGCGACTGCCGTAAATACGGCCGTAAAGCGCGACTGCCGTAAATACGGCCGTAAAGCGCGACTGTCGTAAATACGGCCGTAAATCGCGACTGTCGTAAATACGGCCGTAGAGCGACTGTCGTAAATACGGCCGTAAATCGCGACTGTCGTAAATACGGCCGTAAAGCGCGACTGTCGTAAATACGGCCGTAAAGCGCGACTGCCGTAAATACGGCCGTAAAGCGCGACTGTCGTAAATACGGCCGTAAAGCGCGACTGTCGTAAATACGGCCGTAAAGCGCGACTGTCGTAAATACGGCCGAAAAGCGCGACTGCCGTAAATACGGCCGTAAAGCGCGACTGCCGTAAATACGGCCGTAAAGCGCGACTGTCGTAAATACGGCCGTAAAGCGCGACTGCCGTAAATACGGCCGTAAAGCGCGACTGTCGTAAATACGGCCGTAAAGCGCGACTGTCGTAAATACGGCCGTAAAGCGCGACTGCCGTAAATACGGCCGTAAAGCGCGACTGTCGTAAATACGGCCGTAAAGCGCGACTGTCGTAAATACGGCCGTAAATCGCGACTGTCGTAAATACGGCCGTAAAGCGCGACTGTCGTAAATACGGCCGTAAAGCGCGACTGCCGTAAATACGGCCGTAAATCGCGACTGCCGTAAATACGGCCGTAAAGCGCGACTGCCGTAAATACGGCCGTAAAGCGCGACTGTCGTAAATACGGCCGTAAAGCGCGACTGTCGTAAATACGGCCGTAAAGCGCGACTGCCGTAAATACGGCCGTAAAGCGCGACTGCCGTAAATACGGCCGTAAAGCGCGACTGTCGTAAATACGGCCGTAAAGCGCGACTGTCGTAAATACGGCCGTAAAGCGCGACTGTCGTAAATACGGCCGTAAAGCGCGACTGTCGTAAATACGGCCGTAAAGCGCGACTGTCGTAAATACGGCCGTAAAGCGCGACTGCCGTAAATACGGCCGTAAAGCGCGACTGCCGTAAATACGGCCGTAAAGCGCGACTGTCGTAAATACGGCCGTAAAGCGCGACTGTCGTAAATACGGCCGTAAAGCGCGACTGCCGTAAATACGGCCGTAAAGCGCGACTGTCGTAAATACGGCCGTAAAGCGCGACTGTCGTAAATACGGCCGTAAATCGCGAC
This sequence comes from Melospiza melodia melodia, assembly GCF_035770615.1. Taxonomy (NCBI): domain Eukaryota; kingdom Metazoa; phylum Chordata; class Aves; order Passeriformes; family Passerellidae; genus Melospiza; species Melospiza melodia. The sequence continues at coordinate 6,026 of NW_026948738.1, read as the reverse complement.
TGTCGTAAATACGGCCGTAAAGCGCGACTGTCGTAAATACGGCCGTAAAGCGCGACTGCCGTAAATACGGCCGTAAATCGCGACTGCCGTAAATACGGCCGTAAAGCGCGACTGCCGTAAATACGGCCGTAAAGCGCGACTGTCGTAAATACGGCCGTAAAGCGCGACTGTCGTAAATACGGCCGTAAAGCGCGACTGCCGTAAATACGGCCGTAAAGCGCGACTGCCGTAAATACGGCCGTAAAGCGCGACTGTCGTAAATACGGCCGTAAAGCGCGACTGTCGTAAATACGGCCGTAAAGCGCGACTGTCGTAAATACGGCCGTAAAGCGCGACTGTCGTAAATACGGCCGTAAAGCGCGACTGTCGTAACTACGGCCGTAAAGCGCGACTGCCGTAAATACGGCCGTAAAGCGCGACTGCCGTAAATACGGCCGTAAAGCGCGACTGTCGTAAATACGGCCGTAAAGCGCGACTGTCGTAAATACGGCCGTAAAGCGCGACTGCCGTAAATACGGCCGTAAAGCGCGACTGCCGTAAATACGGCCGTAAAGCGCGACTGCCGTAAATACGGCCGTAAAGCGCGACTGCCGTAAATACGGCCGTAAGCGCGACTGTCGTAAATACGGCCGTAAAGCGCGACTGCCGTAAATACGGCCGTAAATCGCGACTGTCGTAAATACGGCCGTAAAGCGCGACTGTCGTAAATACGGCCGTAAAGCGCGACTGCCGTAAATACGGCCGTAAATCGCGACTGTCGTAAATACGGCCGTAAAGCGCGACTGTCGTAAATACGGCCGTAAAGCGCGACTGCCGTAAATACGGCCGTAAATCGCGACTGTCGTAAATACGGCCGTAAAGCGCGACTGTCGTAAATACGGCCGTAAAGCGCGACTGCCGTAAATACGGCCGTAAAGCGTGACTGTCGTAAATACGGCCGTAAAGCGCGACTGTCGTAAATACGGCCGTAAAGCGCGACTGCCGTAAATACGGCCGTAAAGCGCGACTGTCGTAAATACGGCCGTAAAGCGCGACTGTCGTAAATACGGCCGTAAAGCGCGACTGCGTAAATACGGCCGTAAAGCGCGACTGCCGTAAATACGGCCGTAAAGCGCGACTGCCGTAAATACGGCCGTAAAGCGCGACTGTCGTAAATACGGCCGTAAAGCGCGACTGCCGTAAATACGGCCGTAAAGCGCGACTGTCGTAAATACGGCCGTAAATCGCGACTGTCGTAAATACGGCCGTAAAGCGCGACTGTCGTAAATACGGCCGTAAAGCGCGACTGCCGTAAATACGGCCGTAAAGCGCGACTGTCGTAAATACGGCCGTAAAGCGCGACTGTCGTAAATACGGCCGTAAATCGCGACTGCCGTAAATACGGCCGTAAAGCGCGACTGTCGTAAATACGGCCGTAAAGCGCGACTGCCGTAAATACGGCCGTAAAGCGTGACTGCCGTAAATACGGCCGTAAAGCGCGACTGTCGTAAATACGGCCGTAAAGCGCGACTGTCGTAAATACGGCCGTAAAGCGCGACTGCCGTAAATACGGCCGTAAAGCGCGACTGCCGTAAATACGGCCGTAAATAGCGACTGTCGTAAATACGGCCGTAAAGCGCGACTGCCGTAAATACGGCCGTAAAGCGCGACTGCCGTAAATACGGCCGTAAAGCGCGACTGCCGTAAATACGGCCGTAAATCGCGACTGCCGTAAATACGGCCGTAAAGCGCGACTGCCGTAAATACGGCCGTAAAGCGCGACTGTCGTAAATACGGCCGTAAAGCGCGACTGTCGTAAATACGGCCGTAAAGCGCGACTGCCGTAAATACGGCCGTAAAGCGCGACTGCCGTAAATACGGCCGTAAAGCGCGACTGCCGTAAATACGGCCGTAAAGCGCGACTGCCGTAAATACGGCCGTAAAGCGCGACTGCCGTAAATACGGCCGTAAAGCGCGACTGTCGTAAATACGGCCGTAAATCGCGACTGCCGTAAATACGGCCGTAAAGCGCGACTGTCGTAAATACGCCGTAAATCGCGACTGTCGTAAATACGGCCGTAAAGCGCGACTGTCGTAAATACGGCCGTAAAGCGCGACTGCCGTAAATACGGCCGTAAAGCGCGACTGCCGTAAATACGGCCGTAAAGCGCGACTGTCGTAAATACGGCCGTAAAGCGCGACTGCCGTAAATACGGCCGTAAAGCGCGACTGCCGTAAATACGGCCGTAAAGCGCGACTGTCGTAAATACGGCCGTAAAGCGCGACTGTCGTAAATACGGCCGTAAAGCGCGACTGCCGTAAATACGGCCGTAAATCGCGACTGCCGTAAATACGGCCGTTAAAGCGCGACTGCCGTAAATACGGCCGTAAAGCGCGACTGTCGTAAATACGGCCGTAAAGCGCGACTGTCGTAAATACTGCCGTAAAGCGCGACTGTCGTAAATACTGCCGTAAAGCGCGACTGTCGTAAATACGGCCGTAAAGCGCGACTGCCGTAAATACGGCCGTAAAGCGTGACTGTCGTAAATACGGCCGTAAAGCGCGACTGTCGTAAATACGGCCGTAAAGCGCGACTGTCGTAAATACGGCCGTAAAGCGCGACTGCCGTAAATACGGCCGTAAAGCGCGACTGCCGTAAATACGGCCGTAAATAGCGACTGTCGTAATACGGCCGTAAAGCGCGACTGCCGTAAATACGGCCGTAAAGCGCGACTGCCGTAAATACGGCCGTAAAGCGCGACTGCCGTAAATACGGCCGTAAAGCGCGACTGCCGTAAATACGGCCGTAAAGCGCGACTGTCGTAAATACGGCCGTAAAGCGCGACTGTCGTAAATACGGCCGTAAAGCGCGACTGTCGTAAATACGGCCGTAAAGCGCGACTGCCGTAAATACGGCCGTAAAGCGCGACTGCCGTAAATACGGCCGTAAAGCGCGACTGTCGTAAATACGGCCGTAAAGCGCGACTGCCGTAAATACGGCCGTAAAGCGCGACTGCCGTAAATACGGCCGTAAAGCGCGACTGTCGTAAATACGGCCGTAAATCGCGACTGTCGTAAATACGGCCGTAAAGCGCGACTGTCGTAAATACGGCCGTAAATCGCGACTGTCGTAAATACGGCCGTAAAGCGCGACTGTCGTAAATACGGCCGTAAAGCGCGACTGCCGTAAATACGGCCGTAAAGCGCGACTGCCGTAAATACGGCCGTAAAGCGCGACTGTCGTAAATACGGCCGTAAAGCGCGACTGCCGTAAATACGGCCGTAAAGCGCGACTGCCGTAAATACGGCCGTAAAGCGCGACTGTCGTAAATACGGCCGTAAAGCGCGACTGTCGTAAATACGGCCGTAAAGCGCGACTGCCGTAAATACGGCCGTAAATCGCGACTGCCGTAAATACGGCCGTAAAGCGCGACTGCCGTAAATACGGCCGTAAAGCGCGACTGCCGTAAATACGGCCGTAAAGCGCGACTGTCGTAAATACGGCCGTAAAGCGCGACTGTCGTAAATACGGCCGTAAAGCGCGACTGTCGTAAATACGGCCGAAAAGCGCGACTGCCGTAAATACGGCCGTAAAGCGCGACTGCCGTAAATACGGCCGTAAAGCGCGACTGTCGTAAATACGGCCGTAAAGCGCGACTGCCGTAAATACGGCCGTAAAGCGCGACTGTCGTAAATACGGCCGTAAAGCGCGACTGTCGTAAATACGGCCGTAAAGCGCGACTGCCGTAAATACGGCCGTAAGCGCGACTGTCGTAAATACGGCCGTAAAGCGCGACTGTCGTAAATACGGCCGTAAATCGCGACTGTCGTAAATACGGCCGTAAAGCGCGACTGTCGTAAATACGGCCGTAAAGCGCGACTGCCGTAAATACGGCCGTAAAGCGCGACTGCCGTAAATACGGCCGTAAAGCGCGACTGCCGTAAATACGGCCGTAAAGCGCGACTGCCGTAAATACGGCCGTAAAGCGCGACTGTCGTAAATACGGCCGTAAAGCGCGACTGTCGTAAATACGGCCGTAAAGCGCGACTGCCGTAAATACGGCCGTAAATCGCGACTGCCGTAAATACGGCCGTAAAGCGCGACTGCCGTAAATACGGCCGTAAAGCGCGACTGCCGTAAATACGGCCGTAAAGCGCGACTGTCGTAAATACGGCCGTAAAGCGCGACTGTCGTAAATACGGCCGTAAAGCGCGACTGTCGTAAATACGGCCGTAAAGCGCGACTGTCGTAACTACGGCCGTAAAGCGCGACTGTCGTAAATACGGCCGTAAAGCGCGACTGCCGTAAATACGGCCGTAAAGCGCGACTGCCGTAAATACGGCCGTAAAGCGCGACTGTCGTAAATACGGCCGTAAAGCGCGACTGCCGTAAATACGGCCGTAAAGCGCGACTGTCGTAAATACGGCCGTAAAGCGCGACTGCCGTAAATACGGCCGTAAAGCGCGACTGCCGTAAATACGGCCGTAAAGCGCGACTGCCGTAAATACGGCCGTAAAGCGCGACTGCCGTAAATACGGCCGTAAAGCGCGACTGCCGTAAATACGGCCGTAAAGCGCGACTGCCGTAAATACGGCCGTAAAGCGCGACTGTCGTAAATACGGCCGTAAAGCGCGACTGTCGTAAATACGGCCGTAAAGCGCGACTGTCGTAAATACGGCCGTAAAGCGCGACTGCCGTAAATACGGCCGTAAATCGCGACTGTCGTAAATACGGCCGTAAAGCGCGACTGTCGTAAATACGGCCGTAAAGCGCGACTGCCGTAAATACGGCCGTAAAGCGCGACTGCCGTAAATACGGCCGTAAAGCGCGACTGCGTAAATACGGCCGTAAAGCGCGACTGCCGTAAATACGGCCGTAAAGCGCGACTGCCGTAAATACGGCCGTAAAGCGCGACTGCCGTAAATACGGCCGTAAATCGCGACTGTCGTAAATACGGCCGTAAAGCGCGACTGTCGTAAATACGGCCGTAAAGCGCGACTGTCGTAAATACGGCCGTAAAGCGCGACTGTCGTAAATACGGCCGTAAAGCGCGACTGTCGTAAATACGGCCGTAAAGCGCGACTGCCGTAAATACGGCCGTAAAGCGCGACTGCCGTAAATACGGCCGTAAAGCGCGACTGCCGTAAATACGGCCGTAAAGCGCGACTGCCGTAAATACGGCCGTAAAGCGCGACTGCCGTAAATACGGCCGTAAAGCGCGACTGCCGTAAATACGGCCGTAAAGCGCGACTGCCGTAAATACGGCCGTAAAGCGCGACTGCCGTAAATACGGCCGTAAAGCGCGACTGCCGTAAATACGGCCGTAAAGCGCGACTGCCGTAAATACGGCCGTAAATCGCGACTGTCGTAAATACGGCCGTAAAGCGCGACTGTCGTAAATACGGCCGTAAAGCGCGACTGTCGTAAATACGGCCGTAAAGCGCGACTGCCGTAAATACGGCCGTAAATCGCGACTGTCGTAAATACGGCCGTAAAGCGCGACTGTCGTAAATACGGCCGTAAAGCGCGACTGCCGTAAATACGGCCGTAAAGCGCGACTGCCGTAAATACGGCCGTAACGCGCGACTGTCGTAAATACGGCCGTAAATAGCGACTGCCGTAAATACGGCCGTAAAGCGCGACTGTCGTAAATACGGCCGTAAAGCGCGACTGCCGTAAATACGGCCGTAAAGCGCGACTGCCGTAAATACGGCCGTAAATAGCGACTGTCGTAAATACGGCCGTAAAGCGCGACTGCCGTAAATACGGCCGTAAAGCGCGACTGCCGTAAATACGGCCGTAAAGCGCGACTGCCGTAAATACGGCCGTAAAGCGCGACTGCCGTAAATACGGCCGTAAAGCGCGACTGTCGTAAATACGGCCGTAAAGCGCGACTGTCGTAAATACGGCCGTAAAGCGCGACTGCCGTAAATACGGCCGTAAAGCGCGACTGCCGTAAATACGGCCGTAAAGCGCGACTGCCGTAAATACGGCCGTAAAGCGCGACTGCCGTAAATACGGCCGTAAAGCGCGACTGCCGTAAATA